>NC_085138.1:156979755-157279755 GCF_035046485.1 Aedes albopictus | reverse complement strand
AACTTGATGATTTTGTGGCTATATCGGTCTCTTTCTACTCATAGTATAAGGGAGTAGAGATCAAAGTGGATAATGAAATGATAGATATGATAGAATTCGCTAGGGCACCCTATCCAATAAGATCGAAAAAGCTAATAGGAAGAACACGCCGCGATATAGGCATACCCCTATGAACGGAGTGCGAATTCCGAAAAAGCTACCGATCGATAGAATTTGTGATGAAAACAGAACAATACATTAGGCAGTCGGGTGCCTGAAACTTTTGCCAGTCTTGGTAAGGTGGTATGAAAACTACCAACCAAGCCGATCTGTTTAAAAGCACAGGTCGCACGGCAGAAGTTTCACGCATTCGATGTATTCGTTCAATACATGGCATACTTGCCTAATTTCACCTTCTATAAAAAAAATTTCACACTTGTTCGCTACCTAGCGAATTCTATCATATCTATCATTTCATTATCCACTTTGATCTCTACTCCCTTATACTATGAGTAGAAAGAGACCGATATAGCCACAAAATCATCAAGTTTTTAACCCTCTAATACCCAATCCCGCCTTTAGACGGGGTATAGTTTGAGCATTTTTGTAATTTTTGTTCTGTGGAAAATCAATTTTTTTTATATTTTTGGCTGATATTTAGGACTGTTCTGTATATTTCAAAATGGTTTTTGTTGTATTTCAAAGCGTATTTACATTTTTTAAAAATCATTGAAAAATTGATGTTTTAGTCACCTTTTAGAAGTCATTGTTTATTTTGTATTAAATCGCTACAATTAACATATTTTTAAATTTTCCCAAATCATTCTATCCTTGTTTAATAGTTTAAGGGAATCGAATGCACTCTAAAATTATTTTCCTTAAAATTACACGGAAAATAAAATTTTCTGCGAAAAAAATTTAAAATAATAATATTTGAACAATAATCATAAGATCTCAAAATGTTTTCATCTCAAAAAATCCGTTCCCCAAATTGGCTTCCAGGAAAAATATAAAAGTGTGGGGATGTTCAAAAATAAAAATTAGAAAAATCAAAAACTGAAATTCACGAAATCGAGAATTAAAAAGAATCATCTTCCAAAACATGTTTAATTCGATTTTAGATAACGAAAAATGATATTTAGATCAAAATCAAAAATTTGGGTATTAGAGGGTTAAGGTAAATTGAGAGCAGATCCGAGTGCATTTTTGACTCGCCATTTCAAGAGCACCGATCTTGTCATCCACGAAATCGAAAATGCTACTCAATATTAACCACCAGTGAGCAAGTAATGAAAAAACATTATAGCTCTGTGTGCTGATTGGATGAAGAGAATCGTGATTTCAAGGCAGCTATTTTGTCGGCCATCTTTAGATTTGGTCATGTTGAAACATTCGATCGTATTATCTCTTTGAAAATCCTAATTTCGTATTCGCGGTTTTCCGCCTTAACAATGACTAGCTCAGTTAGATCTCAGGGCGAACCAAAGGGAAGAACATATAAATGGACACTTACCCGATCGTAGAAAGTCTTACAGAAGTTGAGGTGCTCTCGTTTGGCGCTAATAAATAAAATCACTGTCATTAGGTGCACAAATTGTATTAACTAATTCATTGGGGTGGGTTTTAGAGTTCATATTAAGATTCGTTCTAGTACACATGCGTTAGATTCGTTGGCTAGCTTTGAGGAGGTGCGGCCGTCGGTCGGTTGGGCGCCGTCGAGGTCGAAGGCTCCACCCGGACTGTCGATCGTACGATCGGGGGAGAGCTCACAATGTTGCAGAGCGGTTAGGGGTCACTCACATACCTGGGTCAGCGACTAGCCGGTCGCTCTTTGGATGATACGGCTGGGTAGTGGGATCGCCGAGCGAGATACGCCGATCTCGGTGTAAGGGTGTTAGATGACGATCGTCTAGGGTCGTGGTTCGTCGAGCACGCTCGGAGCACGTGCTTCAATGGGGTTGCCACGACGCTCGTGGCGTTCCTGGCCTCAGGGCGTCCAAGTAGCGTCTTCCTTGAACGTTGGCTCAGACTACGTTCACTGGGCTTCTCACTTAACCGGTACACTGTACCCGAGACTGGATATTGACGGCCAGTCTTGAAACTTTCACGACTCGCGAGACTATATGTTGACGGATAGTCTTAATAACTCGATTCACACCAGATTTGGGGTCTATAGTGCACTAGAGTGGGTTTTACCGGAGGGAAAGGTTAACTTTAATCGGGCACGTGTCACGCAGTCTGATCTCTAGCGTTCCCAGAGGTATCCGATCAGAACTGCCGCACTATAATCCAAAAGGACACCACTCATCACAACTTTCACCTCCACTTACTAAGGAACTTGCAATATTCCAAATGTTAGCACTATTTGCACGCCCGATGTAGCTTCGAAGATTCTTCAATCACACAACTCGAGTTAAAATCGCGGAGCCGGACTTACTGGTGTATTTCCTTATCGGAACAGAGGGCGATCCTCAGGTGGTCCATCGCTTTTATAATCGTGACTCTCCCACTACCTTAATTTTGGAAACTCTCTCCCCCACTCATACGGTAGCTCCATCCGGTGTTAACGCCAGGTTTGTAGATGCCAAATTTTCACAGCCGATATGTCGATTCAGCAGTCGTAAATGGTAAGCGTTTGCATTGGTTTTTGTATTGGCGGTTGGAAATATTAACAGCTACCCTAGCTTTTTTTAATAGGAGTGATCTTGGCGCGACTTTTGTTAGTAGGCTATCTTCAGACAGAAATTAAAAGACGATTACTTGGGGTATACATAACCCTCTTAACATTTAGCAAAACATTTAATTTCTGTTTAAGTAAATTAGTTTTTTTTTTACAATTGAATAGTGGGTCTCAATTTCATCATGGTTAGCCCTGTATTAAATTTTAATAGTGCAATTTGTAGATCACTCCCCTTCCATGAAACCTCATCCAACCGGTTCCAAACGTGGGACAAAATACTGAGAACGTGTCCGGACGTTTAGTAGCGACATCGTTCGCACATAGTAGGATGAGCTATCATGGGAATTTCAAATTATGCAAAAGTTGAAGATATATTACGATTTGGATTATAATTCATGTTTTTTTTGGCTTTCTAAGATCAAGTTGTAACCCGTTCGTTACAATACTCCCCGGGATAGGAGAAAAAAAAAAATAACGTATGTTGTTTTTTTAGTCAAATACATTTATCTAAGCAATCTTGCCCATACTTCAAAGGCCCTTTGCTTCAACTAACAAAGTTCAGCGGAATCTGGTGAATAGAGGAATTTATATAAAATACTAAACAGAACCTTTTGTTGGGACAAGCTTTGCCCCCCCTCCAACTTCAGGCCCCTGCCTTTCCAAAGAGATCCAAATTATACGGATAACATCGTCTTTGGGAGTCGGACCGCAAACATCAAGCAAAATCTGCGTTCATACCTGCTTCATATCTGCAATATTTCTAAATAAAACTATTCTAAACACTATTCGTACACTCATTCCATTTCATTCATACATCTCTTGAGGCCTCTATACACATCTCTTTCAATCTTATGACATTCATTCTGCACACACTACCCTATTTTTAGATATCCACACGTATGGTTTAGTGACGATACGGAGGGGATTCTTACCTACTTCGGTCGACCTATCAACTACAGTTTGAAACCTACGCTATTAAATTTCGTCCCGCGTCCGGAACATTTTTAACGATCGGGTTCCCTTACGTATTCTCTAGTATGCATACGAATAATGTGGTACCTCTCTCGGTTTGTTGAGAGACTCGTACCCAAAATGAGCACTCTTAGGAATGAGTGCTCGGGTGTGACCAAGCGGTATGAGCTAGGTCTCCGACGGCAAGGCTTCAGTCACAGCTGAACCTTCGTCGTGTTCGATTTCCTCGTACAACTAAATTTATTATTCTAGAATATTGCTGGCCTGACATAATCTGGCCCAAACGATTTTCTTTCTCTGGTTTCTGATGAACTGTGACGGCACGTATCTTAGTGCCTCAGAACTACTTCTCACGACAAATCCTACTCTGAGGCTGGACTGGGGGTCTAAAACTGAAAACCTTGATCTGACATCCCGATAACCAAGCGAGTGCAATGACCTGCCGTTTTGGTATCCTAGCAAATATCCAGTTTCAACCCGGCTTAATATGGACTGCTGGCCAAATCCCTAGGGGTTTACCATCTAAGTCCTCGAGATCATACGAAGATGTCCCAATTTTGGATTTTATTTTGCAAGGCAAATATTGAGCGCCATATTTAGCGTTGTATTTATCTACGGCGCTAGATAATCGCATGTTCTTTCGGTACACTAATTGACCGGGTGTAAAAGCATTTGGAAATCGACGATGCCGAAGATTATAGTGCCTTCGACACGTTTCGTTAGCTTTTGCTAAATTTGACCTAACATGGGCGTACAGGTCACCAAAATGAATCGCTTTTTGTTCTTCTGATTGATTCACGGATAAAGGGCTGATTTCTTGGGTTCTACGGTGATCGGACCCTTCAATGAACATTTCGTGTCCGTGCGTAACAAAAAACGGGGAAAACTTGCTAGAGCTGTGAATACTGCTGTTCAAGATCGCTTCGATCTCGCTTAGGCGCGTGTCCCATAAACGTTGATCACTACGAGCGTAAGTCCTAATGGCCGCGTTCACTGTTCTGTTCACTCTCTCTACCGGATTTGCCTGCGAATGATAACGGGAATTTCGCCAATGTTGTATTCCAAATTTATCCAACAGGGCTTTAAATTCGCGAGATAGAAAGCAGGACCCATTATCCGTGATCATGATTTCCGGAGTAGAATTGCGGTAGAACCACGCATCCTTTAGCGCCGCGCACAAACTCGCACTTTCAATTCTTTTAGTAGGGACGAGCATCGTCCATTTACTAAATAAGTCTGAAACGACTAGAAGATATTGATTTCCTTTTTTACTACGCGGGAGGGGACCTACGAAGTCTGCAGATATGATTTGCCAGGGATGCTCTGCTATTCTCATATCGCCCATCGGTGGAGTCATTGGTACCGAGGGTCCCTTAACTTCTTTACACGTTCCACAATTTTGAATGTGTTGCTTAATTTCTTTGGCCATCTTTGGCCAGTAAAACCTTTGGCGAATCCTTGCTAACGTTTTTTCGTAGCCAAGGTGCATGGCATCGTCATGATTCGCCTTTATGATACTCTGACAATGACTGGGAGGGGGAAATAATTTCCATTCGTATCGCCGATCGTAGAGCGCTTCTCCGGCGGATACGAATTTAAACAATTGACCATCCGTGACTCGGAAATCGACGTAGTCGTCCGGATTCTCAACTACTTTTTCTTTTAGGGAAGTGTACCACGATGAATCTTTGGAGTTTGAAATTGCAGCGACACTCCGCGAAAGGGCATCCGCCACTACATTCTCCTTGCCTTTACGGTGGATGATAGTCATGTCGTGTTGCTGCAGATTCAAACTCCATCGACTACACCGGGATCCCACCTTCCAGGAAGTAGTCAAAATGTGGGTTAAGGCGGAGGAATCGGTTATCAGAGTAAAATGGCTACATTCTACATAACCACGAAATGCTTCTATCGAAAGTAACGCCGCTAAGGCTTCCTTTTCAGCAGGGTGATAATTTCGCTGCGGAGTTGTTAATTTGTGGGAAAAATAGGATATTACATGTTCTTGCCCGTTTTGGTTTTGAGATAGGATGCCAGCGACGGCCACGTCCGATGCATCCGTTTGAATTATAAACTCCTTCCCAAAATCCGGACTGCTCAAGACAGGAGCTGTAATCAGGCGTTCTTTCACATTAGTAAATGCGTTTTCAGCCTCTTGCGACCAGCGAATAGCTTTAGACTTTGTTTTGAGCATTTCTGTTAAGGGAGCCACTATCCCGCTAAAGTCAGGTATAAAGCGACGGTAGTAGTTTGCCATCCCTAGAAACCTCCGTAGTTTTGTGACAGTCGACGGCCTTTCATATTCGACTATTGGACGGACTTTCTCCGGATTCGGCCGTAATCCGTCAGTTGAAAGGAGGTATCCAAGGAATGACAACTCGGACACGCCAAACTTTGACTTGTCCAGATTGATCGCCAAATTAGCGGACGATAGACGCCGAGAGACTTCTAAGAGTAACCGTACGTGCTCCTCAAACGTTTCGCTTACGATGACTATGTCATCTAAATAAACGAAAACGTTTGGTTCCAGTTCCCCGAAACCCAGTACTCGGTCCATTAACCTAGACAGCGTAGCTGGACTGTTAATGAGGCCGAATGGGAGTCGGGTGAACCGGAACAACCCTTTACCCTGGACGCAGAACGAGGTATATCTTCTAGAACTCCTCTCTAGAGGGATTTGTAGGAACGCTTCCGACAAATCTATGGTGGAAAGATATTTGGCCTTTGGGAGCTGGCTCAATATGCGTCCAGGGTGTGGTAAAGGGTAGGAGTCACGCACGGTTCTCTCATTAATCTTCCGAGCGTCCAAACACAACCTAACTTTACCACTTGGCTTTATTATAGGTACAACGTTTAGGGCCCAATCCGAATTGGTTCGTTCGATTATGCCCAGACTCAACATACGTTCAAGTTCCTCGGAAACAAGGCCTTGAACTTTTGGCGACATTACATAAGGAAATTGCCGGACTGCTGGCTTATCTTTCCATTTCTCCTTTAACTCAATGGAGTGGGAGATTAACGGAGTTACGCTAAGCTGGCCGGTAATGGCAACTTTGAAGGATTGTTTAATCTCGTTAATTTTACATTGTTCTACGGAGGTCAGGGTTGATTCAGGGCTGGGTTTTGTAGCTGTTAATTCTTCTGCAAAAGCAGTGTACTGGATTGTCGGAAAAATATCAAATTTTTCCCAAAAATCCATTCCACACAAACAATCAACTGCAAGCTGTGGTACTACAAGAGTTTTAACTACTTTCGTTTGATTGTTCAGTGTGAAGGGAGCGTATATCTGTCCCTTGACTTCTAGAGTATCGCCACCTGCAGTTTTTAAAGTTACTGGGCGGTCTAGAGGAAGGAGACGAGCCTTTGTTTTACCAAAGATATAGTCACTTATCATGGTGGACTGACTTCCACTATCAAGCAATGCTAGAGTGTGGATACCATAAAACTTGATATGGGCGTAGGGTCGATTGTCGTCATTGTCTTTTAGAGTTATTTGGTTCACTTCTTGATGGGGAGCATACATGTGTTCTGAAACCATCTCCCATTCAACAGAAGGATCCATCAGCTCGCTAGAAGATTCTAATCGCGCGAGGGATTGGACGAACCACGACTTTGGTTCGTCTGAATCCCGTTTTTTCGACAGTATGGACAGTTCAGTGTCTCAAAGCCTTTGAAAGCACAGATCAAACAAAACACTCGTTTTGGTTCGGAGCATTCTTCGTGTTGATGATTTTGCTTTCCGCAGTTGTAGCATGAACTCATTCCTGGTGGACGATGCTCATCTACCAATTTCTCTAACACTGATGGTAGCTTTGCAGTTTTATGGGGGTTATTTCTCTGTGTGGTTCCAGATTGGGTAGGTTGGGATGAAGTTGAAGAACTGGCTTGATTGATTTTGGGGGGGACGCGAAGGGCATTACTTCCCAAGTTTGATGGGGGTTGATTAATATGGCCGGAGTTTTGGGATTGACGACCGAAATTACCAGGGTTTCCTGGTCGATGGTCAGGTCGCATTGGCGCCTTCTTAACCTCCTGCTTCCGCTCGGCGTCGACTGCTACAGCGTTAACCGATTTCTCTGTTCCGAACATTTTGTTGTAGAGGGAGAAATTGTTCGCATCAACTCTCCTTCCCGCAGCAATGAGGGATGGGAGATCATAAATAGGTAAAAAGGTCAATTGTTTTCGATAATCTGTCCGCATATTTTGATTTACGATCTTCATTTTTTCATCCTCCGGGATTTGACAACTCATAGAGCGAAATAATTTTTCCAGATCATAGTAGTATGATTGGAATGATTCATTCCGCTGCTGCTTGCGCAGGTATACTTTCATCTTGACCATATTGTCAAGATCTGGATGCACAAAAGCACAGCGCAGTTCCATGACCAAATGGTCCCAACTGAAAAGACGACCAGTCGTGCGCATTGAGTGATACCAGTTTAATGCTGGCCCACTAAATAGATGCAAAGCAGAATCGAACAATTCCGCATCTGACACACGTTCAGAGAGAGCTAGGCTTTTCACCTTAAATAAAAACTCGTTTAAATTTAATCCCTGGTCGTCTCCTGAATATTTGTCGATCGCCCATTTCGACACCGGCAGGGTTCGGTGCTGGGGATGTCCCAGATTCCCAGGATTCCCCGGAACCGGAAAATTTGGAGCTGGATTCCAGCCACTGTGTTGAGAAGTCCAAAACCCTGTCGAAGGTGGAACACCCGGGGGCTGAGGTGGAGCCGAGTTGTTCCACTTGGGAAGGGAACTCCTCCATCCTGGAAAAGGCTCTGAGGAGCCTGGAATATTGAAGAGAGTCGGCTGAATAGAAACGGAGGGAATGGGATTAGTCCACGAGGAACGTGTAACATTAGTGGCATCAGCGTATGGTGTCCACCCTAAACCTGAATTGTAGGTCGAATGCCCCCCGAAACTGTAACGTGAATTTAATTCTCCGCCATCTTTCCATGAATTACCTTGGATCGATGTCGAGGGACCAAGAGCAGCCGGATTGGCGGAAGTAAATACTACCGGCGGCCTTGGAACAAGATCTTCGACTTCATCAGTTTGGACCTGTTGATTCCAGGTTTCCTTGTGATGAATAAATTTCTGCAACTGACTCGATAGATTTGCCACTTCCACCGTTAGACTCTCTTCCGCTTGTTCGGCCCGCAGACGTCGTTCTAACTCTTTTAGCAACACTAATCGCGGAACCTTTACCAGCTCCACTTCACATTCCGTCTCCCTCAGAATATCTTCTAAAGTGGGAATGTCTTCCATATCATCTCCAATCGACTCTGCCCCCTCTCCTTCTACGTCATGTTCGAATCTTACTGACTTGTAATAAAAAAAATATAGATGGTCCGTCACTCTAACGAACATTTTGATTAATTCATCCTTTAGGTCTTGGGGTGCATGGCACAACACCAATTTAATTCTCGCGCCTAAGTGGAGTAGCCGATCTTTACAAACGGTGGTCGCATCTTCGCGAAGCATTGCTTCCAGTTCAGCAAGCTTTGCCCTGCACTGTTCAATGTCTTCCTTCGGGTCAGATTTCAAGGTCCTTACACTGCTACCCTCGTGTCTCTCTACTTTCAACCTAGCTCTCAAGCATCTCCGTCTTTGCGAGCGATCTTTATCGACTGCTATATCCCTAACCGCTAATTCAAACGCGAGTTCATCATCCGTGAGAAGGTCTACCCGTATTTCGTAATACCATTTGTCAAACGTTACCTCTCGATTGAGAGAAGCTGGAAAGGAGTTGTACGATTCCATTATTCAAATGTAAATTCAATCGTATGGATGTCCTTGAAAGGTCAAAGCTATTGTTTGAGGCCGAGCAATCAATCGTCAAACCAACTATTGTTCTGAGTAGTACCTATTAAAATCTCTATTCGGGTGATTCAGCTGTACATTGCCAACATTCACAAAAATGCCCCTAACGACGAGCAATCATGCTAGAGTCCATGTAGACTTCTCGCGATAAAGTGTCTATTTATCGTTCTTCCCTCACCGTTAAAAAAAAAATTTCGCAAAAATTTTTTTTATACAATAATTTTACGCTGCGCGCCAATTGAAACATTCGATCGTATTATCTCTTTGAAAATCCTAATTTCGTATTCGCGGTTTTCCGCCTTAACAATGACTAGCTCAGTTAGATCTCAGGGCGAACCAAAGGGAAGAACATATAAATGGACACTTACCCGATCGTAGAAAGTCTTACAGAAGTTGAGGTGCTCTCGTTTGGCGCTAATAAATAAAATCACTGTCATTAGGTGCACAAATTGTATTAACTAATTCATTGGGGTGGGTTTTAGAGTTCATATTAAGATTCGTTCTAGTACACATGCGTTAGATTCGTTGGCTAGCTTTGAGGAGGTGCGGCCGTCGGTCGGTTGGGCGCCGTCGAGGTCGAAGGCTCCACCCGGACTGTCGATCGTACGATCGGGGGAGAGCTCACAATGTTGCAGAGCGGTTAGGGGTCACTCACATACCTGGGTCAGCGACTAGCCGGTCGCTCTTTGGATGATACGGCTGGGTAGTGGGATCGCCGAGCGAGATACGCCGATCTCGGTGTAAGGGTGTTAGATGACGATCGTCTAGGGTCGTGGTTCGTCGAGCACGCTCGGAGCACGTGCTTCAATGGGGTTGCCACGACGCTCGTGGCGTTCCTGGCCTCAGGGCGTCCAAGTAGCGTCTTCCTTGAACGTTGGCTCAGACTACGTTCACTGGGCTTCTCACTTAACCGGTACACTGTACCCGAGACTGGATATTGACGGCCAGTCTTGAAACTTTCACGACTCGCGAGACTATATGTTGACGGATAGTCTTAATAACTCGATTCACACCAGATTTGGGGTCTATAGTGCACTAGAGTGGGTTTTACCGGAGGGAAAGGTTAACTTTAATCGGGCACGTGTCACGCAGTCTGATCTCTAGCGTTCCCAGAGGTATCCGATCAGAACTGCCGCACTATAATCCAAAAGGACACCACTCATCACAACTTTCACCTCCACTTACTAAGGAACTTGCAATATTCCAAATGTTAGCACTATTTGCACGCCCGATGTAGCTTCGAAGATTCTTCAATCACACAACTCGAGTTAAAATCGCGGAGCCGGACTTACTGGTGTATTTCCTTATCGGAACAGAGGGCGATCCTCAGGTGGTCCATCGCTTTTATAATCGTGACTCTCCCACTACCTTAATTTTGGAAACTCTCTCCCCCACTCATACGGTAGCTCCATCCGGTGTTAACGCCAGGTTTGTAGATGCCAAATTTTCACAGCCGATATGTCGATTCAGCAGTCGTAAATGGTAAGCGTTTGCATTGGTTTTTGTATTGGCGGTTGGAAATATTAACAGCTACCCTAGCTTTTTTTAATAGGAGTGATCTTGGCGCGACTTTTGTTAGTAGGCTATCTTCAGACAGAAATTAAAAGACGATTACTTGGGGTATACATAACCCTCTTAACATTTAGCAAAACATTTAATTTCTGTTTAAGTAAATTAGTTTTTTTTTTACAATTGAATAGTGGGTCTCAATTTCATCATGGTTAGCCCTGTATTAAATTTTAATAGTGCAATTTGTAGATCAGGTTCCGCGATTAGTGTTGCTAAAAGAGTTAGAACGACGTCTGCGGGCCGAACAAGCGGAAGAGAGTCTAACGGTGGAAGTGGCAAATCTATCGAGTCAGTTGCAGAAATTTATTCATCACAAGGAAACCTGGAATCAACAGGTCCAAACTGATGAAGTCGAAGATCTTGTTCCAAGGCCGCCGGTAGTATTTACTTCCGCCAATCCGGCTGCTCTTGGTCCCTCGACATCGATCCAAGGTAATTCATGGAAAGATGGCGGAGAATTAAATTCACGTTACAGTTTCGGGGGGCATTCGACCTACAATTCAGGTTTAGGGTGGACACCATACGCTGATGCCACTAATGTTACACGTTCCTCGTGGACTAATCCCATTCCCTCCGTTTCTATTCAGCCGACTCTCTTCAATATTCCAGGCTCCTCAGAGCCTTTTCCAGGATGGAGGAGTTCCCTTCCCAAGTGGAACAACTCGGCTCCACCTCAGCCCCCGGGTGTTCCACCTTCGACAGGGTTTTGGACTTCTCAACACAGTGGCTGGAATCCAGCTCCAAATTTTCCGGTTCCGGGGAATCCTGGGAATCTGGGACATCCCCAGCACCGAACCCTGCCGGTGTCGAAATGGGCGATCGACAAATATTCAGGAGACGACCAGGGATTAAATTTAAACGAGTTTTTATTTAAGGTGAAAAGCCTAGCTCTCTCTGAACGTGTGTCAGATGCGGAATTGTTCGATTCTGCTTTGCATCTATTTAGTGGGCCAGCATTAAACTGGTATCACTCAATGCGCACGACTGGTCGTCTTTTCAGTTGGGACCATTTGGTCATGGAACTGCGCTGTGCTTTTGTGCATCCAGATCTTGACAATATGGTCAAGATGAAAGTATACCTGCGCAAGCAGCAGCGGAATGAATCATTCCAATCATACTACTATGATCTGGAAAAATTATTTCGCTCTATGAGTTGTCAAATCCCGGAGGATGAAAAAATGAAGATCGTAAATCAAAATATGCGGACAGATTATCGAAAACAATTGACCTTTTTACCTATTTATGATCTCCCATCCCTCATTGCTGCGGGAAGGAGAGTTGATGCGAACAATTTCTCCCTCTACAACAAAATGTTCGGAACAGAGAAATCGGTTAACGCTGTAGCAGTCGACGCCGAGCGGAAGCAGGAGGTTAAGAAGGCGCCAATGCGACCTGACCATCGACCAGGAAACCCTGGTAATTTCGGTCGTCAATCCCAAAACTCCGGCCATATTAATCAACCCCCATCAAACTTGGGAAGTAATGCCCTTCGCGTCCCCCCCAAAATCAATCAAGCCAGTTCTTCAACTTCATCCCAACCTACCCAATCTGGAACCACACAGAGAAATAACCCCCATAAAACTGCAAAGCTACCATCAGTGTTAGAGAAATTGGTAGATGAGCATCGTCCACCAGGAATGAGTTCATGCTACAACTGCGGAAAGCAAAATCATCAACACGAAGAATGCTCCGAACCAAAACGAGTGTTTTGTTTGATCTGTGCTTTCAAAGGCTTTGAGACACTGAACTGTCCATACTGTCGAAAAAACGGGATTCAGACGAACCAAAGTCGTGGTTCGTCCAATCCCTCGCGCGATTAGAATCTTCTAGCGAGCTGATGGATCCTTCTGTTGAATGGGAGATGGTTTCAGAACACATGTATGCTCCCCATCAAGAAGTGAACCAAATAACTCTAAAAGACAATGACGACAATCGACCCTACGCCCATATCAAGTTTTATGGTATCCACACTCTAGCATTGCTTGATAGTGGAAGTCAGTCCACCATGATAAGTGACTATATCTTTGGTAAAACAAAGGCTCGTCTCCTTCCTCTAGACCGCCCAGTAACTTTAAAAACTGCAGGTGGCGATACTCTAGAAGTCAAGGGACAGATATACGCTCCCTTCACACTGAACAATCAAACGAAAGTAGTTAAAACTCTTGTAGTACCACAGCTTGCAGTTGATTGTTTGTGTGGAATGGATTTTTGGGAAAAATTTGATATTTTTCCGACAATCCAGTACACTGCTTTTGCAGAAGAATTAACAGCTACAAAACCCAGCCCTGAATCAACCCTGACCTCCGTAGAACAATGTAAAATTAACGAGATTAAACAATCCTTCAAAGTTGCCATTACCGGCCAGCTTAGCGTAACTCCGTTAATCTCCCACTCCATTGAGTTAAAGGAGAAATGGAAAGATAAGCCAGCAGTCCGGCAATTTCCTTATGTAATGTCGCCAAAAGTTCAAGGCCTTGTTTCCGAGGAACTTGAACGTATGTTGAGTCTGGGCATAATCGAACGAACCAATTCGGATTGGGCCCTAAACGTTGTACCTATAATAAAGCCAAGTGGTAAAGTTAGGTTGTGTTTGGACGCTCGGAAGATTAATGAGAGAACCGTGCGTGACTCCTACCCTTTACCACACCCTGGACGCATATTGAGCCAGCTCCCAAAGGCCAAATATCTTTCCACCATAGATTTGTCGGAAGCGTTCCTACAAATCCCTCTAGAGAGGAGTTCTAGAAGATATACCTCGTTCTGCGTCCAGGGTAAAGGGTTGTTCCGGTTCACCCGACTCCCATTCGGCCTCATTAACAGTCCAGCTACGCTGTCTAGGTTAATGGACCGAGTACTGGGTTTCGGGGAACTGGAACCAAACGTTTTCGTTTATTTAGATGACATAGTCATCGTAAGCGAAACGTTTGAGGAGCACGTACGGTTACTCTTAGAGCTATCATGGGAATTTCAAATTATGCAAAAGTTGAAGATATATTACGATTTGGATTATAATTCATGTTTTTTTTGGCTTTCTAAGATCAAGTTGTAACCCGTTCGTTACAATGTTCGTAATAGGTTGGTATATTGTTTAAGTAAACAGGGGCAAGTTGAAATAGCAACCTTTATCTAACCGTTAACTAATCTTGATCGAGTATCATAACACATCATTTTTGACCCAAACAATCTATCGGTGGTAATACCCTTTTACAATTATATTGAGTTTTTTTTATTTTGTGTTACATCTTGCCGTTTCAAATTGTCCCGATGTACCTTTTACTGTTTAGGGAAGTTGGAAAGCAGGGTACCGGCTTTTTCAACTACAGGAGACAACATTAGCCTTAGCCCTGCTTAGCAGTGGGGCTCTATTTTGCGTAAGATCGCATAATACAGCCCATGGGTGGCCTTAATCTATTAATTTCTTACCAATTTTTCCAGTATTTTTGGGTGGTATTTCAGATCATCCAACATCTGGTAGAATGAATCGAACAACGGCGTGTAGTAAACTTCGTAAGCCTTCATCGTTTTGTCGTTCAAAGTGCCAGTTTTGAATTGATCCGAAAACGACCCTTTCTAAAATTTGAAATGACGCTAAGTATAGGAGTTTTAAAATTTTGATCATTAACTTACTCTTTCGATATATTGAACTGAAGCAGCGTGAAACTTGGCCAACTTTTCCAACACTTTTTCGCAATCGGATGTCTTGAATCCCCTCAGACTCTTTTTGGTTCGAAATCCTGACGCTTTGAGATCCTCCATAACGATCAACCTGAACGGTGTTATTGTCACTTTGAGAACTCTGGAAGTAAATTGCTATCTACAACTGATTTCGAAATCCACTTTTGATCATTTCTCACCTCGGTCCAAACTTCACGTTTTCATTCGCCCACAGTTTTTCGAACCCCGGTAGGATTTGAGTATAGAGCTCAATTTCTTTGGCAAACGTGCACGAGTTCCCAGCTAATTCATGATCCTCGTCGGAGTCAGCTCGCTCCTTCACGATATAACTCACGTGTTTCGGTGAACTTCGACCATGGAAGTGAACCTGCAGCAACACTCGGTGCACCAGCGATACAGCTCCACTGTGTTTGGGAATGGCCGTTGAAATGTGAATTTTGGCGATGTTGAACTCGGAGGTTTTGATCTTGTAATCCGTGGCGACCACATTTTCGAAATAGTTGGCATTTCGCCAGGAGGTGATTTCTGAGTACACGCTTTCGGACATGCTGCGTATTTGACTACAACTGAATTCCACTGACAATCATTACGTACTGAGGGAGAATCAATCAATCATATGATATTGCATAAAGAACTTCACTGTAGTTCATGGCCAGGATACTATTCCCACTCTGTCGAAACGTACATGAATGAAAGGGGTGCCTGGATGCCCTTTCAACTGGGCAGATTTCGGGGGAGAGTTGTGCAAAATACAATGGCGAAATTTGTTCTACAATTTCTTTCTACCGTAGTAAAATGTGCAATGTGGAATAAACTGGATTGAGATACTTTTGAACTCTCATTGTAAATACCTCAAGTAGATATTAACTTCGAAGAACTAGTCTGCTTATTCAATTCAAAAAACGAATCAAAGACACAGTTTTAATTAATCACCGTTTGGCAGTCCTGCACCGTGTTCCCCCAGAAGGACTCTGTCACATTGCTCCTAATGGTCATTTGTTCATCGATTGTAGTTGAACGATGTTTATCGCATCCGGACGCCGCCGAAGTGCACGCGTGTTCGGTCAGCCCCCGCCCTCCCCACATATCATTCATATAAATCGTTCCGTGAATTGTTGTGTCGTGGCACCAAATTGTTCTGCATATTGACAATCCATTTCACTAGGATGCCTGCCTACGCCCAACCCCCAGCCACTATCCCACGGGGCCAGTGCGGCGTCACCGTAGTTAGTGGGCGAAATGGGGTGCAATACACGTATTCAAACTCGCTGCTAACAAAATACTAAGCATGAATGATTCGCATTGTCGTTGGGGATGAATATTTAATTAGTGTTTTATGTGACTTTGGTTTTAATAATAGTCTAAGTTTATCTGATTCTACGTCACCGTTTTCGTAGATTTGCGGTACTGCTGGAACTCAGCCTGCCCTTAAATGGTGTTGCTTGTTTCCAAACCAACGTGTTTTGCTTGTCTAAACGATGGGGGATAATCTGCTTAACATTCAACAGACACCCGAACGGTCCAGGTTTAGTCGGTTTGAGGTTTATGGATCATCCCCTACGGGCAGAGTGAAAGACAGGACTACAACCCCGAATCACTCAACACATTCCCATTGCACGATGGTCCACGAACCAGAATTACGAGGAAAGATGCATGCAGCGCCTACAAATGGTTTTTTTTTGGACAAATATGGTCTCTACAAAGTTGTCCCTAAAAATAAGGCCCGCTTTTCAATATACATGAAAATTAGGGTGGTCCATATTTTCAAAGAAATTGGTTACCAAACTTTTTTTTATTTGGAAGAATAACTGTATACATTCTTCGGGAAAGTTGTAGATCTGTTAATTCTGAGCAAGTTTGCCGAAGACACTATTTATGTAGCTTTAAAATGGATCGATCTAGAGGTATTTTTCTGAATAAGCTTAGGGTGGTTTTAAGAAAACCCGGTTTTCTGGCGTTAACTTTTTCAGTTTAGATTTTTCATCAAAGTCGTCCAAGAAACACTTGTAGAGCATTTGAAGACGCGTCGTTTTCTGCGCTGAGATGATCGTTATCTCTTTTGGTTCAAAAGTTATAGGCATTTTTTTTTAAATCATAGTTTTTTTTAAGGTGGCAAAATATCTTTTGCCCGCATTCAAAAGAAGAAATGTTGTTATAAAACATATCAAAAAATTGGAGGGGTGTTTTTGTAACTCATGTGAAAAATACTTGAAAAGTGCCTATTTTTCCTAGAAAATCATCAATATCTTTTGAACGGAATGACGTAGCAACATTCTCAGCAAACGAAAATGTGCGTTTTTTAAAGCTCTAAAACTGGTTCTTAGACAACTTTGATGATAAATTTGAAACAAAAAGGATAAAGGGTTTAAACTGTTTTGACCAAATTTGGAGCATTTTCCCATAGTTTTCATAGCGTGACGCTAGAACAAATCGTTTTATTGCTTTATCTTTTTTGTTTCAAATTTTTCGTCAAAGTCTCATAAGAAACACTTTTACAGCTTCCAAAAACGCACATGTTCGTGCGCTGAAAATGTTGCTACGTCATTCCGTTCAAAAGATATTGATGATTTTCTAGAAAAAATAAACACTTTTCAAGTATTTTCACTTGAGTAACTCAACACCCCTCTAACTATTAACTCAAATAACACCCCTCAAAAGTAACTCAAATAACACCCCTCTAATTTTTTGATATGTTTTATAACAACATTTCTTCTTTTGAATGCGGGCAAAAGTTATTTTTTATGTTTGCCCCAACCCGTCAAAACACCTTTTTAAAAAACTATGATTTTTTTTAGAAAAAATACCTATAACTTTTGAACCAAAAGAGATAACGATCATCTCAGCGCCCGAAACGACGCGTCTCCGAATGCGCTCTACAAGTGTTTCTTGGGCGACTTTGATGAAAAATCGAAACTGAAAAAGTTAACGCCAGAAAACCGGTTTTTCTTGAACCACCTTAAGCTTATTCAGAAAAATACCTCTAGATCTGTCAATTTTAAAGCTACATAAATAGTGTCTTCGGCAAACTTGCTCAAAATTAATAGATCTACAACTTTTCCGAAGAATGTATACAGTTATTCTTGCAAATAAAAAAGTTTGGTTACCAATTTCTTTGAAAATATGGACCACCCTAATTTCCATGTATATTGAAAAGAGGGCCTTATTATTAGGGACAACTTTGTAGAAGGCCATATTTGCCTAAAAACTCATTTGAAGGCGTTGAATGCATCTTTCCTCGTAAATATGGTTCGTGGACCACTGTGCATTGTCACCAAACCCTAAGTCTCTCTGGGACCACCAAGAAGGCATTGCTTCAGAGAGCAGCTAGTGTACACCCTCAAGGTTAGCTGCGTAGCCATGCAGTAACGAACACCGATGACTCACTATGGGAAGTCCACCAAGGCAGCATGCTGATGTTTTACGACGGTGTAGTGTCTTTTTTACCAGCCTCCCGGTGGTCCTTTACCACACCCTTTGTCCTCGGAAGGTGGGCGGGATCAACAACCAAGTCCGCGCTAAACTGTTCTTCATGCATCAAGAACTGATACTGCGTGTACAGCGATTCGACCTGCTGAAGGCGCAGGCCCTATCAGCTAGCACCAGAAGGAATTGTCAGTAGACCGACGCCACGACAGCAACGCTACCAGGATGTTCTCCCCGTGGCCACTTATGTAATCACTATGAGGGTCGATTTCGACCAAAGATCACTGGTACGACCTACGAACCTTTGGAGCACCTTGTAAGTGTTGGTTATTTTGTGTCGTGAGTATTACCGAGAATTTCGTGATTTGTGTTACGTGATATGTTGAATTGTTTATGGCAGGTAATACTCGTGGTTAGTGTAGGTGTCACCCAGCTAAAAAGCTCCCGATAGGCTAGGCAGGACAAGGCCAGGCTTCACCACCCTAAAAGCAACCATCAGCACGCTACACATCGTAGTTGGAAAACCCACCACTAGAGGGACTGATTACCACCAATTGGGCGGCCATGAGGGGTGGCGTAACGGGGCCATTGAGAAATGGGATGGCTGGAGAGGGCAATGGCCGAGAACGAGGTCATGGACCTCGAGGCGGTCGGCGACTCAGAGATCAATCACTTGCCCACAGTTCGTCGACCAAGATAGATTGAAGGCTAAAAGTTGAAACGAAAGAATTGATAGGAAAAGTTTGAAAAGTGGAAAGAAAAGCTTGAAAAGTGGAAAGAAGTTGAAGTTCAAGAAGTTTGTGGAAGTGGACAGAGAGAGTGCGCAGTGGACTACAGGTAATTCTACCACCACTTCCTGTATGTTAGCCCATTTGTAATGCCCTCCCCGTGTAACAGAACCCCGCCGTTTTTGGTGAAAAAGTGCTCGACCGATTTCCCTACTGTTTCTCCGTAACCATCTGGGCAAATTCCGGCACAGAACCCGCCGAAGGCCGATCCGTTACCATATTGGCAGGACGGAACACGTAGGAGGTTCAGGAGCCCGTGCGGTACAACCCCAAGCCACCCCAACCCGTAGGACGTCGCCATCGCTGATAGCGGTGTGAAGTACCGTGCGCCGCCATCGCGTACGCCAGCACCAGGAAGCTGTACGGAGACCTGCGCGCCGCCATCGCGCGAAATACCCAGGACGCAGAGGTAGAAGGTGACGACCAGGAGTGGTGGAGTGCTGCAGAAGAGGGGCCCCCAACGTGAAAGGTCAGGTTAGATTAAGAAAGTGGGAGATAAAGGGAGTAAGAAAGAAAGTGACAGAAATACAGGAGAGTAAAACCCGTAATAAAGTGTAGTTGTCCGTGAAGTGCTGTGGTGATTATCTGTTTCAAATTGCGAGAGTTCCCTGCCCGCGAGTTACGGGACGTGAGCGTGCCGACCCTGAGGCTATTGAGTCGGGGAGTCTCAGTACTGCTCCCGACCGACTTACCCGATAATTACAACCTTTTGTATAGTCTTTGAACTGGCCATTCTCTGAGCCCACGCTTCACCTCCTCTGAAGCTCTAAGACGATGTGGGTGATAGCCAATTGGCACCCTGCCACTTCCAAACCTCTGCGAAAACTCCCTCGGCCAGGCATTTCTGCATAGCTGATCTGAACATCTCGGGAGCCTCTGCAATAGCTACTTATAAGGCCAAGTTTGGAATTCCGTCCGGACCTAGGACCTTACCTACGCTTAGGGATTTTGCTATCCCCGCAAGTTCCACATCGGGCAGCCCCAGCCCCCGGCTGTCGTACGAAAGGAGGCCAAGGACTAGTATCATGACGCGAAAAAAGCCCCTCGATGATCCTTTTCAACATCTCTGGAGATTGCTCTGTAAGAGCCATTACAACTCTCGTCTTGGCTATCATGGTCCTGTAGGCATCACCCCACGAATTCGCATTGGCACTCTGACAGAGACCCTCAAAGAAGGCTTTTTTGCTCGCCTTTATCTTGGTCTTCAGCGCGGCTTTTGCAGCGGCAAACACCACCCGCCGCTCGTTTCGCTTTTCCTCTGATCATTCGTTCTCGCTGTATCCGCCGCCTAGCTCGTAGGCAGGCGCGACGCAGGTCCGCAAACGCTTGAGTCCACCAGTAAGCCGGCGGTCTCCCATTTCTAGATTAGACTCGCCTAGACATGGTCGCATCTCACGAACGCGAAAGCACCGCTACCAGCGCGTCGCCGTCTGAACCAAGTAAGTTTCGCTCACGGCGGAGCGCCTCCCTAAATACACTGTTCGTCGAAGTATGATGTTTTCCACCTGCAAGGGCTTGGCCTTGGCCAGCCGCCATTTCTTCTACCCGCTGCCTGCTGTTGTTGTAGTCGATACTGTAGCGAACCGTCAGGTGGTCGCTGTGAGTGTAGCTATCGTCTACTCTCCAGTTCGAACTACTTGTTAAGCCAGGACTACAAAAGGTCACGTCAATAATTGACTCCGCTCCGTTTCGACTATAGGTGCTATTGGTACCGTAAACTGGGGTGTAGTTGATCAGTGGGGTGAACCTGATCACTAAATTACCTGCAAATGTCGGCTATCAAGGAAGCAACAATTATATTTTAACCATTCGCAATCCAATGACGTAACATTAAAATGGAATGATAACTTTCTTAAACGTCGATATCCGTGGGTAATTGAGTGATGAAGTTCACCCCACTGATCAACTACACCCCAGTTTACGGTACCGACATTAGCCAAGTCGACATCTAAGATGGCCAGTGTTTCTAGCAGGATCTAACCTCGCTGGTTCGTGAAACGGCTTCTCCATTCCACGGCCCAGGCATTAAAGTCACCCGCTATTACCACCGGCCTTCGCTCTGTTAGCACGGTCGTTATGCGGTTCAGCATTTGCGTGAACTGCTCGATCGGCCACCGCGGAGGCACATATCAGCTACAGAAGAAGGCCTCGTTTACTTTGGCGACCACGAAGCCCTCATAGGTAGTAGACACCAACTTCTGGACAGGGTATTTACCCGTCGCCCATATCGCTGCCTCTTTTCTGGACTCAATTGCCGTTGCCGGCGGGTACTCGGTATGGGTCCGCTATGATGGCGATATCCAACCCCCACTCAGAAACTGCCGCACAAAGCAGTTGCAGAGCTACGTCACAATGATCCAGATTCAGCTGCGTTAGCTGCACTGTGATTTGTTCATT
Source organism: Aedes albopictus (assembly GCF_035046485.1). Classification (NCBI taxonomy): domain Eukaryota; kingdom Metazoa; phylum Arthropoda; class Insecta; order Diptera; family Culicidae; genus Aedes; species Aedes albopictus. The sequence continues at coordinate 157,258,446 of NC_085138.1, read as the reverse complement.
GGGTGGGCTTTTGCAGCCTTGTGCCTTATGGCCTTCGACGTCACATCTGCTACACAGTTTTCTCCTGTCGGGACCTTTACAATCCCATGACTTGTGTCCTGGTTCCAGACAACTGAACCAAACCTCCGGTGGCTCGTGGAATGTCCAATAACATACGCACCAGCCTACATTGATCATCCCTACTTTAACGGACCTTTTTACGTCCGCCAAAGGTAGCTGAGCCAAAGCAACCTGTGCCCTTACCGGTCCCTTCCGTAGCATTATGGCTGCAGCGGCCACCTGCACTTCGCACTGCTGCCGCAATGCCGTGACAAGCTTTTCTATTTCTGTGACCCCGTCTGCGTTTTTGACCTTCAGAGTCGCCTCATGTGTGAAAGCCCTCACCTCGACCCCTTCGCCAAGGACTTCTTCCGCCAAACTTTTGTAAGCAGCGCCCTTGCGCTCCCAATTGCGCTTGAGATCCTGGAGCTCTCGCCCGTACGAGTACGACGGATACTGCGAACGGCGGCTCCCAGATCCACGAGCTAGGCGCCGCTTCGCATCGCCTTCAAGAATCCGACTACTTAGACTGTTCGGTCTTGATTACGAGCACTTCGCCTTTCTCGCGCTTCGCCTTTATCGCGCTTGACCTGCCCTCTTACGCCTTCTTTTTTTGGCGTCCCAAATCTCTAGAAGTTTTTATTCTTCTTCCTCTTCCGCTCTACTTTCGCCCAAGGGGGGAGGAGGGGGATCCTCCCCTTGGTTCACCCTACTCTGTGGTTCAACGATCGCAACCCTCTGTTCCCCTCCATCCGGGACGGGCCAGCCTTTTCAGGCGCACCCTTCCCAGCTTTCCGGGATGCCTTCATCACTGCCTACCTTCGGGGTTAGTATCCTTCTGTCCTTACGGGCACCACCAGACAGTTCCTCACCTGACGGCTGCCTCACCCGCTTCTGCGAGCGCTTATCACGACGGAGTAGTCGCAGCTGTCACACCTTTTGGAATTCCTGCAAATGCGAAGGCCTCCGTCTGGGTAGACTTCGTAACCTTCACTTTCCTCGGTTCCGCCGCTGCTGCAGTCGTCACGAGTCTCACGTGATCCTGCTTGGCAACATCCATCAACTTACGAAGTCGCAACAGGGCCGTCTTCAGGGCCTTACTAATGTTGGACTTTGTGGACACAAAGTCAATGATCTTGCCAAGCTGCTGCTCAGCCTCTTCCATTGCAGATTCTCCCCGGCAGGGGATGAATCGGAGCTCCCACCCTGGCACTGTGTGCACAGCTTTCTACTCCTGACTCCTCACTTCTCCTTAACGAAGACCTCGCCAACCCAATTCTCACGAGAGGGTTAGCCTCACCACTACTACCACTTGATTTTTTATTTGATTTATCGAAGCACATTTTGGATCTCACAGCAATACGGGAAAGGAGGGCCACCACGCCAGAGCGCTGCATTACCGCGGTAAGGGACGAAATACTGTGGAGGGTGCCCAGGTACTCCGTTAACGATCGATCACTCATTCCTCGGAATGGGGGGGTCGCTTGATACCTTGAATTGGGGTTAGTAGTCCTATTCTTAGGCGGCGACTACGCGGCTGACTCGCAAGCGGGTGGGTTCGTCAGGACTCCAAGAGTTCCTTCAGGAATTACTCTACGAATTTCTTCGGGAATTTCTACAGGAAATCGTCTAGAAATTGTTCCGTGAAACATCCCAGGAAATCCTTTAAGAAATATTCTAGGGATTCCTCCAGAAAACACTGCAGGAATTCCTACAGGAATTACTCGCATGAATTTCTCCATGAATTCTTACAGGAAATACTTCATGAAATTCTCCAGAGATTCCTCCAGAAAATAAAAATTGAAAAAAAAAACTTCAAAATTTCTTCGCAGTTCAAGGAAATCCTTCAGGAATTCCTCTAAGAATTTCCCTGGGAAATTCTTTAAAAATTCTTTCACAAAATACTGCATGAATTCTTGCAGGAAGAGTACTCCAGGAATTCCTCCAGGATATTCTCCAGATATTTCTTCAAGAAATTCTTGAAGAAATTGCTGGAAGTATTCTTGTAGGAATTCTTGGAGGAGTTCCTGAAAAAATCTTCAAGCAATTCCTGGAGAAACTCCTAGAGAGATTCTTGGAGGAATTCTTGAAAGATTTGTTGGAGGTATTCCTGAAGAAATTCATGGAAAGAAATTCTAGAAGGGATTGATGGAGGAGTTCTTGGTGAATGTCTTGGAGAAATTCCTGAACGAATTCTTGGAGGATTTCCTGAAGGAATTCTTGGAAGAATTTCTGGGGGTATTCTTGTAGGCATTTCTGGAGCAATTTCTGAAGGTATTTTTTTTTTAAATCCCTGGAGGTATTCCTAGAGAAATTTATAAAGGAATCCCTGGCCCTGGAGGATTTTTGACAACAATATTGGAGCAGGTCTTGGAGGAATTCTTATTAGAGTTCCTGTTGGACTTCTTGAAAGAGTTTCTGGAAAAATTCCTGGACGGATTCTTGGAGAAATATCTGGAGATATTCTTGGAGGAATTTCGGAGAAAGTTTTGGAAGAATTCTTGGAGTATTTCCTTGCGATATATTGGAGAAATTTTTGGAAGAAGTCTCGGAACAGTTCCTGTGGAAATCCTTGAATGAGTTCTCGGTGAAATCCCTGGAGTTGTTCCGAAAGTATTTTTTTGAGGAAATTCTGGAGGTTTCCTGAAGAATTTAGGAGGTAATGAATTTTTTGAGGAATTTTTAATGAATTTTTGAAGGAATTTCTTGAAAAATCCCTGGAGAAATTTCTGGCGAAATTACTAGAGGGATCATTGGCAGAAATCTAAAAGCGTTCTGTGGTGGAATTCTTGGGGAAGGTCCAGTAGGAGGTTTTTGGAATTCCTGGAGGGATTTTTGGAAGAATTCAAGGTAGATGTCTTGGAGGAACTCCTGGATGAATTCTTGGAGAAATTTCTTGAGGAGATATTATTAGAGGAATCCCTGGAGGAATTTCCGGAGAAATTTCTGGGGGAATTTCTGGAGGAAACTCTGGAGGAATCCCTGGAGAAATTTCTGGAAGAATCCCTTGAATCCTGAAGAAATCCCTGGATTAGTTACTGGAGGAAATCTTGGAAGAATTTCTGAAAGAGCTCTGGAGGAATTCCTGGATTAATCCATGGAGGAATCCATGCAGGAGTCCCTGGGGATATTCCTGAAGGAATCCTTGAAGGAATCCCTTAAGGAACCGCAGGAAGAACTTCTAGAGAAATCGCTGGAGGAATCCCTGGACAAATTCTTAGGAAAATTCCTGGAGGAATCCCTGGAAAACTTCCTGCAGGAATCCCAGGAGAAATTTCTGGATGAACTCATGGGAAAAAAAAACCCTTGAGGAGTTTTCAGAGAACACCTGGAGAAATTCTTGGGGGACTCCCGTGGAATTCTCGGGGAATTTTCGGAGAAATTCCTGAGGAACTTTCGGAGGAATTCCCGAGGAACTCTTGCATGATTTTTCGAAAGATTCTTAAAGTAATTCGTGAGGAACTCCTGAAGGAATTCCAGCATAGCTTCTGAAAAAAATATCGAGAAACTGCTGGGAATCTCCTGCAGAATTTCATGGGAAGTCCTGAAGCATTCCCTAGGAACTTGCAGAGGCATTCTCCGAGAACATCACGATGAATTTTTGAGGGACTCCTGGAGGAATTTCCGAGGAACGCCTTGAGGAATTCTTGGGTAATTTCCAACACTTCCAAATACCATAAAGATCATTTGTATGTCAGTGGATGCAGAAGTAACACAAAGAAATACTCATCATATAATGAGATACAACAGAGGTAATCGTGGAAGAATTACATCGATAAAGTAAAGGCGCTGTCCATAAACTACGTAGACATATTTTGGGCAATCTCAGATTCCCCCTCCCCCTCCGTAGACTTTTGTTCACACAAAATTTCGAAATTTGCATGGAGCGTAGACTTTGGTCAGACCCCCCGTCCCCCCTACGAGTCTACGTAGTCTATGGACAGGCCCAAAGAGATACGAGACTAGAGCTTGTAGAGTTTGAAGGTCTGAATCCCACAATAGTTTGGATGACCTAGATCACCAAGTGAATGTTGCTAAGTTATCAGAATTGCACTCTGATTTTCTAAGAGTAGCGTAGATTATATTCCGCGAGCATTCGCTACAATAAAAATGTCCTGAGATTTTCAGATATTGCGAGCAAAATTCATTGGGTCCATTTGTATGCCAGTGGACACCCAAATCGCAACACAGAGATACTCGTAATATAATGAGGTGCAACAGACACAATCGTGAAAGAATTATGCCGATAGAGTGAAGAAAAACAAGAGTAGAGCCTGTAGACCTTGAAGATCCTAATTCTAGAAAAGTCTGGAAAGCCTGGAATCTTCCATGAATGCACCAAAAGCGTTATAGATGTGCATTTAGGTTCCATCAGCAGTATAGACTACATTCGGCGAAAATTTTTCACAACTAAAGCTTGATACAGTATGTAGATATCGTAACCCAAACTTCAAAGTGTATTGGAGGTCATTTGTATTTCACGGAATGCCCAACTGCCACAATATCAAGTTGCTCATAGCATTGTAAGGTCTAATGGACATCAACGTGACTAAATTTCTTGAACAGAGTGAACACAAGCGACGGTAGATGTTTTAGATCTTAAGAAAATGAATTTCAGAGTAGTTTGGATGACCTAGATCACCCAATTTTCTAGGGGTGCTTTGAGGCTTTTTGAGTACCGTAGACTCTGTTCTGTGATCATTCATCGTGTATACAATTTGATTGAGAATGTTAGATTTATGTCAAAAACTTCGGAGTACTTTGGAGGCCTTAGAATAACTCTGGGATCAAAACTTCACCAGACTATGATGGGTAGTAATACATTGCATGTCTAGGATTTGTGAAAACTATTGATGATTACTATTGATGATACTCGCTGATGTGCTGAAGGATCACGTGTTCAGTATCTTAGGTTACTTAAAAAATAGTGTAAATAGACGTCGTTCTAAAACAGCTGGAAAACTTTTATTCCATTCCGTCAACCAGGAACCCTTTCTCCCACATAAAAGGCATCAGTTTTTCGATCATCTTAACAAACCGGGCATTTGTAAAAAGTTTCCTCCGAAACTCAACCCCTGCAGGCTCCATCGATCCCAGCAGATCCATGTCCAGTTCTAGGTCGGGCATGGCCAACATCATTGCCAGTCCTTCCATGGATGTGACGCAAACCAGAAATCCATGGGCCTGGATGTCCGCATGAAGTTCTTGAAGCGACGGGATTGAAGTTTTTGCGTTCAGCTTTTGCATCCCTTCCACCAGATGCCGATGGTAGTGATCGATCAGGTGGTCGAACTTCTCCGTACGCACGTCGAGTGAAGCCGAGTTGATTATGAAGTACAGTAAGTCAAACGAGGGTGATCCATAGAATGATATCTGGTAATCGAGCTGAAATAGATAAAGTTTAGTGAACGTTTCCTTATGTACGCTTCTGTTACTCACTAAGAGAAGATCATGATCATTGAATTGAATGTTGTTAATCCATACGTCTCCGTGATTCAGTACGTTGAACTTTGCTGGATCCAATTTGAATAGATGACTGGCTTTTGAGTAAATTTTACCTCTCATCGGCTTCTGTAATCAGTACAGAACATCAGTTGTTAAAAACAGTTCGCACAAGATAGTTACTCACGAGAGCTTCGATGATTTGCGCTGGATACCGGAGCTCCCCCAACGCCTGTAGATACGAATCGAACAAAGGGGCATAGTACTGTTCGAACTCCGCTATCAGACCTTCAGAGAACATTCCATCTTTGAAGTCGTCAGGGTAGGGACCATTCTTCAAGAAAGAAAAGATTTTAGAAAATGCTGTTCACAAGCTGAAACACAAAACAATGCAGTCATACCTGCTCATGGTACACTACTGAAGCAGCGTGAAATTTTGCTAATTTCTGCAGAACTGTTTCGCAATCCTGTTGACTTAATCCAGCGTTACATTCCTTCATTCTGTAACCGGTCGGTTTCAAATCCTCCATCACAATGACAGTGAATGGAGTTGACGTGACTTTGAACACTCTGAAAATTTGGAGAAATATAGAGTTCTGTCAAAGCTTTCTGTTGAAATTATCCACCAATCGTAAGCAGTAACGTAACTAATTAGGTGAAAAATGTTCGTACATTCATGTCCGGTTTGGTAGTTCCATTAACTATCCTGCTACTATAGCACCATTATATGCAATTATTTCAAAAGCGGCATAACCAATTGGCTTCTTTAGCGGTGTTGAGATAATTCCATATTCAGAATCTGCATGCAAAACTGAGCTGAAATCCAAATTTTCATGAATTTTGGTGCCCGGGAACCTATTCAAAAATCAATTTGAAGTTTGTATGGGAGCGATTTGTCGAATCACCCCTCGTCGCATTTTGTACTGGGCGGAGCTGTCAAGCAGTTGGCCAGCTGTCAAAAGGTGATTTCGAAAAATTACTTCGAAAGCTATTTTAGGTACCAAAATGAAGTTCTAAAAATCTGAAAAAAATCATGGTGGTTCAGAAAAAGGTGCTCTTTCATATAATATCAAAAAATCGACACATTTTTCTTAATTTAAAAACCCAATTACACTTCTCAACACGCACCGTGGTCCAAACTTCACCTTATCACCGACATCCTCCCACAGCTTCTCAAACGCCGGCAACATTGTCGCGTAGACCTCCATCTCCTTCGGAAACGCTCTCATCATATCGACCATCTCCCCGCCAAATGCCTTTTCCGATTTCTCCTTCACGATGAAGCTCAGCCGTTTCAGCTGACTCTCACCGGTAGCACTGCTGGTTGCCTTTCGCTCGTGCACTTGAACTTGAAGCGTGACTCGGTGCATGAGTGACATGTAGCCGGCGGTTTTCTCCGTTGCATTCGCGACGCTCACGTCCAATATTGTGAAATCTTCAACCGGCAGCTGCAAGTCACTGGAAACCACATCTTGGAAGAAATCGGCGTTCCTCCAATCAACCACCGCTGTTTTGGTCGGCGTTATTTCACAATCGTTGTTCATCGTACTTAGCAGGGGAGATGCGACGATGGTCAGAGCGTTGTGGACTGAGCTACGCGTATGATAAGACTGACGCTGAGCGCTGAAATTGGCACGGTTGTGGAATACACCTGATTCGGCTAGGGTGGTACTTCAATATATGATCATTACTGGAAGCTTGTTGAAGAAGATGAATAATGGGAAGAGTAATTTTTACCGCTATTTAAAGGGATTTTCAAATTTTTACATCTCCAAGTTGAGGTGCAATAACTAAGATCTCGTAAAGAACATTCCAGATAATTTTGCTGAACAAAATTTTTTCCACTAATTTTCTAGTTTTTTAACACGTTAACGTTCAAGATGTGTCGCCATTTAAATGTTCATAATACAAAAAACATGACTTCATGAAAACATTGAATGTCAGTTGGTGCAGTTCAAAAAAAAACATCCTCACCATCTGATATTTTTTCTGACTTTATTTCAGCACAACTTTTACACTACCGTTGTATTCTGATCCGTATAGATTCAATGCTTCTTCTTCTTCTTTTTTATGGCTCTACGTCCCCACTGGGACTTGGCCTGCCTCGCTTCAACTTAACGTTCTTTGAGCACTTCCGCAGTTATTAATTGAAGGGCTTTCTTTGCCTGCCAATGCATGAATTTGTATATTGTGAGGCAAGGACAATGATACACTATGCCCAGAGGGTTGGAAAAACTTTCCCGACCGGAATGGGAATCGAACCCGCCGTCTCCGGATTGGCGATCCATAGCCTTAACCACTAGGCTAACTGGAGACCCAATGCATCTATAATGAGTGAAAGAGAGGATAACTTGTTGGCGGTAGTTCACCATGGCCATAGCGAGGCTAGCTCCGTCGATGTCTGTTTCTTAATACCGTGGGTACACAGTCATGGATCACTTAGTGGTATTTTTGACCTTCAAAATTCAATTAAAAATAAAAGAAAACAGAAAGTACGACTTTGAAAGCACCGTTGGCTATGTTTTGATTCGAACTTTTCATTCCCGATCCATTTGAAGTATAATCGCAAGTCATTTCCGCGTAAAAAAGGAGTATTTCACTTCTTACAAAATGCCTTATTATGGATCAGCTCCACAGAAATCCACACATTATGGATCAATTTTTGCCATATTATGGATCAGTGCAAAATTACACAAAATCCCAACTCTAATAATAAATTTGCGTTTGTAAGGCTAAACTACGCAGTGCATTGATTATTTTACTGATGGAGTACACGATTTTACAACAGGAATAAAGAGAAAACATTAAAAAGTCCCGAATCCATTTACTTCGATGGAGGTGCGCCACTAGGTTTCAGTGATGCTCTCCATTTTAAGTGCTCTTTTTACAAATCTGTGTTTCAAGACACCTGGTTTTCAAGGTTACATGTTTTTTAATCATACTTTTGATACTTTAAGGTAAGAATATTGTATCAAGAGCGTTGAGTGGAGCAAAAATCTATACTTGTTTAAAGTGATCCATAATAGCGTCAAACGATCAGTTTTTGGGTCACATTATGGATCACTGTTGAAAGTCACATTATTTTAGTATTTGAATCCCAGAATAAAACAAAACTTCTTTTAATAGATACATACATATCTTATCCAACGTGTACGAGCGATTTTTATATCAAAATTGATGGATTTCGACACTTTTAGAGCTTACCACTGCAGGAGTAGCTTCTTATGGAATTCGGCTGTTTACTGGCAGATGTGAGAGGACAACACTATTGTTGCATTAAAGTACATTTTATTTTTAGATTGAACTCTTGTAAATGACTTTTTATCTCAGAAAACAAATAGGATCATGCTACAAAAATGAATTTCGTGTCGAAATATATGTTTTGAGCAAGATATTCGACTTTAAACATCAAAGTGATCCGTAACTGTGTGTGATCCATAACTGTGTAGGGACGGTACAATGAAAAAAGAACGTAAGACATCTTCCATCAAACTAGACGGCTGTCGACTGATACCTCAATCAGCAACCGCTACACTCTTTATTCATTCGAGGTATATACAATTCAACAAACTTCTTTAATAACAACACACCTACGCCAACAAATCTACCTCGCTCCAATACTACAAACTTGTACCTGAAGGTTCGACGCTACCTAACTTCCAACATAACTACTCCCTAATAATTAAAAATGACACTGAGTGTAGCATTATCTTAAGTTGAAATACACGTAAATGAATAAAAAAAGAAAATGACTGCCAGATGACAACATGGTTTACTAGAGATGTATACTGCCGTGAATCGCATATCTGTCCCATTTGCATAGGAAATCCAGCAAAGATGGGACTGATATGCGATTCACGGCAGTATAGGTGCATATGAAAGCAACTCTACACTGAAAGCAGCTTTATAGTGAAAATTACTACAATGGAGGTTACAATTAACAGACTCGCACCAACGTTTTTCAACCGAAGTGACTTCATGTTTATGATAAGAAGAAAAGTAGTATTGTTTACTCTTGTTCTGAGTTTCTGTAGAGGTTGTTGTCTCTACTATTGAATGTACAATTCATCAGTCAAATATGCAACAGAACATAGTTATATTGACTATTTTTGATTTACTGCAGAATGGTAGTATTTTTGATGTATTATATTGTAATTTAAAATAAAAAAAAAATGTTACTTCAAATCATTTTATTTTATTTTTATAAAAACAGAAATGGTACAAATATGTAGGTATAAATCATTCACTTATAAATTTATTTATTTTTGAAACGTTGGCATCTTCTTGGTACACTGAAACCTCCATTTAAGTCGATGCATGGCTGATCGAAAATAATTTTTGCCGTACAAGCAATGACAAAACTAACGACTTTTAAATTTTTTAACACTTCGCATGACAAAGGAGATTTGTCAAAAAATATAAAACTGTATTGTTTAGTCATTGCTTCCACGGTTAAAATTATTTTCGATCAGCCATGAATCGACTTAAATGGAGGTTTCAGCCTGATAATGCTTTGTGCAACAATCAGAGGTACTAGCCAGTTTGCTGTAGTATCACCATGGAACCTTTCCGCATCAGACCAATTGCCGGAAACTTTCAGGAGCTGTTTTAGTATCATCAATCCTGAAAATAACAAGGCCCCTAGTAAGAAACTGAATCCAACTTGTTTCATATGGGCTGATGTAAACTTACCATGAGGGACTAAATTCTCTTGGTCAGCACGAAAAATCGTTGAGGTCGTTATAGCCCGGGACGGAAGCTTTCTACATCGGCATCTAAACCAACAAAGCAGCAAGTGAATAGTCTTAAATTTATATTTATGTGAAGCATTGACTTACCTTCAATAACGTTTTGTTTTGGTAACTTTCTATTATTTTCACCTATTCACTATGGTTTTACATATATTTAAAACAGTAATATTTTCTATTAAAAAGTTGCAAAAAAGAATTCTCATCTCTAAAGAACAAGTATTTGCATGTCAACAAACACCTAACTACATAAGCTGTAAAATTAACCACAAAATAACTTCGGTTGTGTTTTGTTGGTATAATATATTTAATACTACCACAAGCATGGTAAAATCGAGAGTGTGGAATCACAGAACTATGACTTTTTTTTATTATTTTTACCACGAGGATAGTAGTTTACACTATCAAATGTGCTCGCGCTAAGAAGGTATTTTGAAAACACCGAGTGGTTAAATTTGCCACACAATCGCGATGAAAAATGGGTTCAAGACAACTATTTCTCTCTCAATTTCACTGATTTTATGGTCTATTTAACTAAATTTTATGCTTGCGAATTTAACAACGCGTTTGTCGTTTAAATTACAATGAAATTAATTTCAGTGTAGAAAACTCTAGAAGGTATTCTTGGTTGAATTCCAGACAGAATATCTAGAGGAATCTAGGGAAATACAGGACAAATGTCCAAGAAGAAGTTCTTGGAAAAATCATGGGAGAATTTTCTTTTGGAATACAGACAGGAATCTCTGGTTGAATCTTGGAAGGGTTTTCTGGATGAATTATTTGATAACTCCAGGTTGGAATATATAGGGCCCATATAGCCGAGGCGGTAAACGCACGGGTATTCAGCATGACCATGCTGAGGGTGACGGGTTCGATTCCCGGTCGGTCCAGGATCTTTTCGTAAAGGAAATTTCCTTGACTTCCTTGGGCATAGAGTATCTTCGTGCCTGCCACACGATATACACATGCAAAATGGTCATTGGCAGAGGAAGCTCTCAGTTAAAAACTGTGGAAGTGCTCATAGAACACTAAGCTGAGAAGCAGGCTTTGTCCCAGTGAGGACGTTACGCCAAGAAGAAGAAGAAGAAGGTTGGAATATATGGGCGGAAACTTAACGGGCGGAGCGAAACAACGAATTGAAACCCGGAAGAAATCCTCGAAAAAATCCTGCAGGAATCCAGAGAGGAATTCCGGAAGTAATCATCAAAAGTATCCCGGCAGGAAACCCTTAAGAATCCCGAGAGAAATCCCCTTAAGAATCCCGAGAGAAATCCCGAGAGAAGCCCGGATTTAAATCCCCGAAAGAAAACCGTCAAAATTCCTAGAAAGATCTCAATAGGATTCACTCAAGCAATCCCAGGAGTAATCCCTGGAGGAAGATTCCCTGTAGAAATCCCGGAAGGAATCCCTATAAAACACAGAAGAAATCCCAGAAGAATCTCTGGTAGGATCCTTAAAGAATTCACGGAAGGAATTCCGGCTGGAAGCTCGGCAGAAATCTCTGAAATTAATTGAAGACATCGCTGAAAAAAAAAAAACAGGAAGAATCTTTCAAGGGTCCCCAGCAGGAATCCTGGTATGAATACCCAAAAGAATCTTACCAAGATTCCCTAAAAAAGTCTTTGAAAGAATACCAGGTGGAATTCTTTGGTAAAATCCAAGTTAGAAACCAAGGGGACGGCAACCTATTTTTTCACTATGGAGTTTGACAGATTGGATTGTGCCTTCTTACGTGGAGCATAAATTTATGCTCCAGCCAAAATATTCACCAACACAGTCGTAAAATTTGAATGTTTACCTTTTATACGAGGGATATCGGTGCAAAACGCTTACATCACATTAGATTTCATAAAAGTGTTGATCATGAAAAAGCGGCATTAATTGATAATTTTAAATTTCAGAGTGTCGATGTTTAGGTAAAGTTCCTACAGAGAGTGAGAATTGTTTGTGAAAAGACACACAACACCTCTTTTCGCAAACTTTGTTCGCCAAAATGCGTTTTTCCTTATTTCCTCCCGCTGCTGTATTGAGTAAATGTTGGTATTAGTGAGCACTGGTTGCGCATGATAAGCGGCAACAAAATCAGATCACCGTAGCATCCCCGTGTTAGAAACCTCTAAAGGAATCCTGTACGAAATCCCGCAAGGGATCTTCCAGCAGTAATCCCTGAAGTTATGCTGACTACCTACCTTGATTCCTTGTTGGCTACAAAGTAACTTTACTCCAACGCCGAGCGTATAGTAGAGCACCATCTTGGTCGATCTTGGGCGATCCTCCAGTTTCCCCGAACGTGTAGGGATCGTAGATCTTCTTCAACCGCGTGCAGTCAGCGAGTTCACGGCCGCCCACGAAGTCGCCTACCTCTACTGGGTTCTCTGCTGAATATTGTTTTCGCTATTCTTTCTTCCAACATTCGCACTACGTGTCCAGCCCACTGACGTCTGCCGTATTTTATACGTTTCACAATATTCGCATCTTTGTACTTTTGGTACAACTCGTGATTCATGCGTCTGCGCCACACTCCATTGTCTTGTTTCCCACCGAGAATTGTCCGCGTCCACGCTTCTTGACTGTAGAGGGCAACCGGAAGAATCAGTGTCTTATTAAGAGCGAATTTTGTTTGCGTTAGCAAGTTACGGGACCTAAGCTGGCTACGCAATCCGCAAAAGGCCCTATTCGCAGCTGCAATACGCCTTTTCACTTCACGGGAAACGTCATTGTCACATCATGTCACATTCTTTAACAACTTCAAACACTTCCCCATCAATCACTACCTCAGCACTAACACCACTAGGCCTGCTTCTGTCTCTACCCGCTATCATGTACTTCGTCTTGGTAGAGTTAATCGTCATGTCTATCCTCGCTGTCTCTCTCTTCGGAGGGGTATTAGTTTCCTCCACTGCCCTACGATCGATGCTGATAGGATCAATATCGTCCGCAAAGCCGAGGAGCATATGCGACCGTGTGATGATAGAGCCATTCTTCTGCACGCCTGACCTCCTAATCGCTTCTTCGAGTGCAATGTTGAACAATAAATTTGTAAGAGCATCCCCCTGCTTCAATCCATCCAAGGTCACAAACGACGTAGACACTTCGTCCGCGATCCGAATACTTGATTTTGACCCATCCAGCGTTGCGCGTATCAGCCTAATTAGTTTCGTCGGAAAACCATGTTCTGCCATTAGCTGCCAAAGCTCATTTCTTTTCACCGAATCGTACGCTGCTTTAAAATCAATCCTATATTCGCTGCTTTAAAATCAATTATATTCGATAACGGTATCATACAGCGCTGATACAGGTTATCATTTTATAATTATACATATTATCATACATTGGATTGTAAGCCAATTATAGCGTGAGTCATATGGGTGATAGCAGGTACAATTTTCGAACTATGTATTTATGATAGACCGAATGGGTTGTTAAGTATCGTTACCATTCAAAAGCGCCTTTTTTCACGAAAAAAATATTTATGATATCATTCATGCAATAATCACTTTATCATTCGCTATATGATACATGGAATCATCAAAACAAAGCCGAAATATTTCACAACTTCTGCATTATCGACTAAAAAATTGTTCACCCCTGCGCGCATTTGTTGCTGCCGTCAAATTGAGCTACCGTTGAGTTAATCGTTGTGTTACCAATGTTTTTTTTTTTCGCTAGTTGGTGATTGAACTCTGGATCCCGGGGTTTCTCCGTTTCTCGCCGCACGTTGTTACCGATTACGCTAGCACAGTAAGTGCTCGCGGGTGTTTTGAAGGTGATAATGTTGTGAAGTTTTTCTAAGGAAGCATTCCAAAGAAAATAATATGAAGTTAGGCCAGGAGGAGGATTACCGGGCCTTCGGGTCATGGACAAACTATGTGGCAAGCGAGTCTGGATGTCGAACGACAATGGAAGTTGCGTGATTGGAAGGAATCACGGCGGATGTTGATTTGCTAAGAATAATTATTTCTAAAGAAACGATTCTTCCTCGATCCCAGTCATGGTAATGTTCCGCTGCCGCACCGCCTACAACATGCGATACTAACACATTCCCCACAAGAACGCAACAGGGACAAAGCGCTGGGTGCTTGCGAATAGATATTTCCAGATAATTTCTACTGAATGGTGCCGATCGGGCATGGATCAAAAGGTAGGTCATGCTGTCAATTACGTTTCGATAACGACCTAATGCCAGAAAAAGTATCATTAATTGATTATGGTCAGGATGGTAATCGAAAACAAATTATTAAAAATTATTTGTAAATCATACCGTGAATCGTTATCATTAATACAATGATATTAAAAAAGTGCCGTATGATTTCGTTTCAGGAATATCCATTATTCAATCATTAAATTATTATTGAATCTATCATTATTATTCAGCGAATGAACATGTTATGATATGAGCGGGATGAACAGATGATGAGTCTGCAAGTTATATTCCCGAAATTTATCTGTAATCCCTCTGTAGTTGGCACACTCCAGTGCTCCATGTCGTGTTGTTTCTGTTCTTCACAGGGTAGTGCTTCTTTCGGCTTTCGTGAACGGCTGCTGGCGGCTCGTTGATCTCCACCATTTTCCTGATAACGTTGGATCTCTGTGCGTTTTTGCCTTAAAAATTGGCTGAAACACATTTCTGAGGTTTGCTTCATATCCGCGGCAGCAATGACACGTTGCACAAATTGGATGAGGTATGGAAACGTGTTCCTGAAGCTCCGATTTGGAGCGATCGGATCTGCACCATCCTTCTTCCTTGAATTTCCTATCCATGAAAACGGCTGCAACAACGGGGGTGCAACCAAACGTCGAAAAATTGTTTTGAAAAACGCTTTGCCGTCTTGCTTTCCATTCATATTGTACTCAGAATGGAAGAAGCGGAAAAGCTTGTCAGCGTAGGCTTTATTCTTCAATTTACCTTCCATTAGCATTAACGCAGCCTCGCTCAGAATCGGGCAGCATTCACGAACATCCGAAAAGTCTTCTGGTTCCACTTCTTTTTGAACATTGGCTGGCAGTGAGGGCTTGGTGGCATAAACTTGTCCATGTTGGCCGCGAAGCATAGGAACTGGTCCATGCGACGCTTTATTCCGTCTAGCCTGGCATTAACTTTTCGTAGTTAGCTTCGTCATTTCCGGAGCCTGTAGTCATCACTGTTTCCGGGGCCAGTGGCTCACTTGCCATGTCATCTACTGACAAAACGTCGAATTCAGCGGTATTAGGTTGCTCTTCGATGACCTCGAGGAAAAAACCATTTCCAAGACCGATATACTGCCGTCCATCCACTCCACGTATGATGTTCGCGTTTTGAGCCATATTGTTGATCTGTGAATACAATATAAAGAAAGCAATGAACGTTTTGTATGAAACACACTTAGATAATTCTTCCACCACATACTCATGCAAATGTTTAATAGTAAAACATAAAAGACTCAATGAAACTAACGTTTTCAGTAAAACTTATGCAATTGTAACTGCACTATGAGCTCCACAAGATGTAACACTCACCATCACTGTAGGCAAATTGTCCAAAATTACGTTCTAGTGCAAGCTTTTTGGTTGAAACGTTGGACTTATTCCATGTTGTTTACATTTCAAAACTATTAGTCTACACTGAAAATATTCTACACGTTCGAGCCACATGTTTCAAACATGAATTTTCACTACTTGGATAACATCTGAATTTAACGTGTCAATCCAGTCATAGACATACTTTTCGATATCATGTGTAAAACACGTTAGTTTGGTATCATAAATGTAAAATTTCTTAGAATATCAGTACCGGGAACCCTGCAGCGGGTTCCTGTTCACCAAAAATGAAGCATTCTTAGACATACTCAACGCGGGCGAGTTCGATGATGTATACATGTAATACATTAAGTTATAGGCGAACCATTTCCATTATCGATACATAAACACACTGTCAAACACGATCAAATCATGTGCAAAAGACAGTGGTTTAGAACCTAAATTATTCAACATCTGATTCAAAAGAATTACACGTTAATATAGCTTGCTATTTTAAACGATACATTAACGTGTAAAAGAACATGAATGAGACGTGTCGATTATTTTCAGTGTATTTTACGAAACGACAACAGTGTTGACTCACGGGCTAAGACGAGACCTGTCACATTTTCATTCATGAAATGAGCAATCAGCTGATCCGAAACGTTTCGTAAAATGGCATTTCGATTCATTACACGCTAAGAAAATGTTACTCTAAAATGAGTAAGATTCACACAAAACTGAGCTAAACTGGAACAGCTCAAAAAATGAGTAAATTGCATTTCCAGCGATAGCGCCGGTCCAAGTGCAAAAATCCAACCAATTTAGGCCGTATAATATTCTTCTCATCAGCAAAAATATTATACGACTTAAACTGATGAGATTTTCGCTCTTGGGCCAGTGCTATCGCTGGAAAAAAAATTTACTTATTTTTGAGTTGTCCCACTTTAGCTCTAAAATGAGTGAATTTTCTGACCGTGTATGCTATCGAATATAGACACAATAGCTATAATAGACCTGCAGACACAGTTGAGTGAAAAACATAAGCGTGTTTTAGACATTGATTAATCTAATTTGGCTGGTCATTTTTATAACATAACTTCTGGCCTTCGATTTAAATAGACGGTGTCCGTGTCTTTTAAAAATCAAATCAATTGGTTCAAAATTAACTGAGTTTTAGCTGCAGGTGCCCAAAATTGGTTACCCTGCCCAAATGGTTCCGGACCATTTATACGATGTTCTCTGTATTCGTTCACACTCCATATATATTTGAATACTCCAAAAATACACTTAACATTTATATGGACATTACGTAGGATATGTCTTATCTTAGCGCAATTTAAGCAGCTCAAACATTTTGAGTTGATACCGGCGCTGGCCAAGTTCTTACAGTCAGTTTGGAAGGGAAAATGTTAGAGTATGATCAAAAATTTTAAAGAACTATATAATATTTGGTATGATGGTTGTTGCAACTTGAGACCGAGAGCACTCTGCATTTCCACAACCTGCAGAAATCGGGTATTTGTTAGTAAAATGTCACCCCCTCAAAAACATGTCATTTTTTTAGGCCCATATCTCCGCCAATTTGCGTCCGATTTCAAAACCCTAGGTTTCATTCAAAAGATAATGAGTCAAAGAAACTTTGAACATGATTTAAAAGAAACTTTTTCAAAAAATTTTGTATGTAAACTTAACCCAAAGTTGCCAAATTTTCTAAAAAATGAATATAAACTTACGGCAGTGTCGCTGGAAGTTGGGTCGACCAAATTTTAAGATGAGAGCGGTAATATGACCTATTTTCTATTAGCTTTCAACTGCTTTTTACAGAACTTAGCTAAAAAATCTAGAAAAATAGTTATTAAGTAAATTAATCCTTGATGTCATCGACCAAAAGTTTGGGGTCACCCCTCAATATGATGTATCGGCCAAAAGTTTGGGGTCACTATCGTAAAACATGGAAAAGTGATTTGGTGATATCTTCGTCATCTATAGTTCAATTTTAATTATTTTTGGCTCATTTCAAAGATAAATAACTAAATTTACGTTTGATGTCTTCAACTTAACGTATTTAACGATTTTTGTATATAAAAATGTTATGTAAAGTTAGCACATTTTACCACGCTTCAAAAAATGAGGCAACTTTACGTTAAGTTTTAGTATGTAAATTTCAACAAATATGTGTGGTTCAATGTCTATGCAGTAAGTATCATTCATTTTGTTTCAAATAAGCCAAGAAGAATTAAACTTGAATGAAAGATGACAAAGATATCAACAAATCCGTTTTCCATGTTTTACGATAGTGACCCCAAACTTTTGGCCGATACAGCATTTTAAGGGGTGACCCCAAACTTTTGGTCGATGACATCAAGGATTAATTTACTTAATAACTATTTTTCTAGATTTTTTAGCTAAGTTCTGTAAAAAGCAGTTGAAAGCTAATAGAAAATGAGTCATATTACCGCTCTCATCTTAAAATTTGGTCGACCCAACTTTCAGCGAGACTGCCGTAAGTTTATATTCATTTTTTAGAAAATTTGGCAACTTTGGGTTAAGTTTACATACAAATTTTTTTGAAAAAGTTTCTTTTAAATCATGTTCAAAGTTTCTTTGACTCATTATCTTTTGAATGAAACCTAGGGTTTTGAATGAAACCTAGGGTTTTGAAGTCGGACGCAAATTGGCGGAGATATGGGCCTAAAAAAATGACATGTTTTTGAGGGGGTGACCCCAAACTTTTGAACAGGAGTGTATATAGTAAGATATATTTATTAAGGTTTAGTGCGAACCGCAAAGAAGAAAGCATATTCAATCAAATTTGAGTTGTGAGCAACATAATTCGTATTAAGATAACTTTTCTTATCAAAAACTTGTAGGAAAACATAATATACAGTTTTATAGGTATTTTAGAAAAGCATATATTGCCCATGAAATCTTCTATCACTCAACTCTTTAGTTTGAACCATTCAAATAATTTATTTTCTCGACACTTGTTTGAGAATCACGGCAAGTTCTCCAAAGTTATCACCCAAGTAACCAGGCTGGTCAAACCGTAATGCATGCATAAATATAGATGAACATTTGAAAATGGCCTATCTGCTTTTTGTAAACAGACATGTTTCTGTCTCTCTGGGGCCTATCTGCATCCACCCACGCAAATCAGCACCTTTAACAGATAGCATGAAAAACACATTTTCTGATAAGGGCGTTGATGTGCGTGGGTGGATGCAGATTGGCCCTACAGCGACAAAAACATGTTTTTTACGCAAAGCCGATAGACCCTTTTCAAATGTTCGTCTAGAAATAGGGTGCAAAAACAAGATAGCACCTTGTATGTAAAATCAAAAGTAAAGTGGGAGAGTGCCCCAATAAAACTAAATTAAAGTTATTGCGATATTTGCACCCATTTAGACTCGGCCCAAATTCATTATTACCATAGTCGAATATCGCACACGACTTCGCAGCGCCTGTACATTGGATTGGTTTTTTGAAATCGGAAACGCTTCTCTTTGAAAACATTAAACAAATACAGGCATACCTCGATAGTACGTACACCACCGCTTCGTTTAGTGTACGTACTATCGAAACGTACGTACTATCGAATCACAAATTTTTATTTCAAATTTCATTTTCAAATCAAAGAATGTTATTTCTAGAACGTCAGGATTGCCAAAAAATTACAAGTGGCCTAAGGGTCCCTTTATTAATTACGTAATTTTGCTTGTTTAGAATCCTATCTTTATTGGAAAAATCTTCTTGTGCTCTGGGGATGCTTTGTAGAGGCATCTCGTCTCTGGGAACTTGTATTGATTTTATTTGAATTATCTTTTAGAAACATCCAAACTGGTCTAGATATAATTAAATCGATCTAGATCAGTTATATCTTGTTATAGAAACATTCTAGAAATATTATCTCCTGCAATATTTATTGCAGTGATATTTGCAAAATCTTCTGAACATTGCTCCTTCTAGGACACCGCCAAGAGTTTAAGTTTTTTGAGAAGGGATTCCTAGAGTTATCCCGGAGCTCTTGAAGGAATCCCGCAATTCTTGAAGGAATTCAAGGAAAAATTATTTGATGAATGTTAGAAAGAATTCTTGTAGGAATCTGGGAATGAATTTCTGGAGGAATCTGGGGATGAATTCATGGAGAAATTCCGGAACGAAATACCTGGATGTATTCAGGAAGAAATTCCTGAAGAAATCCTTGGAATCCCCGAAAGAATTACAGAAGAAATTCTTGGTGAAGTTTCGGAAGGAATCTCTGGAGAAATCTCTGAAAGAGACCCTGGAATCTCATTAGGAATCGCAGAAGAAACTCCTGGAAGAATCCCTAAGGAATCCCTTAGGAAGCGGAATTTCGGAACTGAAAGAAACTTGAAACTTGAAGAAATCCCTAAAGCAAGCGAGAAAGCGAAATGTCTTCCCGAATCCCACAATTCGGGTTCACTCAGAAACAATTGAATTGGTACAGCCTATAGGACAATGCAAGCCGCGGTTGCTAAAGAATTTTTCTCTAAGTTTTTGATGTTTTGTGACCCTTTTGTTTACGTTCGGATTTCAATAGATTTCTTCCAGAATTTCTCAAGAAGTCCCCGGAATCCTCCAGGAATTTCATCCGAGATTCTCCGAATACTTTCTTTTAGGATGTCTCTGGATTTATTTTGTTTGGGCTTCCAGATGGTATTCCTGGAAAATCTAGCAACTTCACCCAGAATTTCTCTAGGATTTCTTTCGGAAATTGTATCAGAAATTCTTACCGAGATTACTTCAAAAACTCCTTGCAACAATCCGTAAGAAATCCTACAAGATCCCTGACAAGAATTTCATTCAGTACTCTTCTAAAAGCTTCTCCGAGATCTCTCCAGGAATTTCTTCCGGTTTTTTTGGGAGCTACTTCTGATTCACGTATTCCTTCTGGGATTCCTACAATAATTTCACCGGGTAATTTTTCTGGGATTTTTCCAGGGTTCTTTCAGAAATTCCATCCGGGATTCCTCCGGGAACTTCTTCTTGGTGACTGACCCATCCGGAATTCTTTCAGATGTTTGTTATGGAAATCCTCCTGGAGTTCATTATGAGTTTTTTGGACTATTTTGTTTTTGAGATTCCTCATGTAGTTTCTGTAGGATTTTCTTGAATAAATACAGGAAAAAGCAACTTAGTTATAGCTCTCTCCTAGAGAAATTCTAGAATAAGTTTGTGGAGAAACCACCGAAGGAATACCTGGAAGAGTTTCAGGAAAAATTACTAAGGTAATCCTTGAAGGAGTAATGTTGAAGTAATCTCGACATTAATTTCTACTCAAATCCAGGAATCTCTGGAAGAATCTCGGGGAACTTCCTGGAACAGTACTGGCAAGAGCTTTTAAAGGAACCCCAGGCGGAACCTGTCAGAAAAAAACTCCTGGGAAAACCCAAAGGGAACTTCTGAAGGAATCCTAAATAAACTTCCGGAAGAATTTCATTAAGAGCTTACGGAACTCCAGAAGAAAGCTCTGGAACAAATTTGTGGACAAACCACGAAGGGAGTCCCTGATTGAATGCTAGTGCAATCCCAGAAGGATCTCCATGAGGTGAGTCTGGCTCCCCATTTTGAATTAAATCCAACAACTCATGATAAGCTGGCGATTTTTTTAATGCGAGAGCTGACGATTTTTTTCTTAGCAACCGCGGCTTGCAGTGCCCAACGGTACTCATAGTTGTTTAAATTTCCGAACTCATGGAAAACTGTCAAATATTTTATAGGTATTCAAAAAAAAACGTTAACTGTTGGAAAACGAAATAAAATAACAAGTAAGTGAACTGAAATCATGGGTTTGGATATATAACTTGATGGGTTTGATTCATGTTTTGGAGAGAAATCTTCGCCGAGAAATTTTGTTTTTCAATTATCACACAAAATAGAATCATCATGTGCCTTTTTATTTTGCTACAACGTTATATTGGTAAAGAAAGCGTTTAGTTAATAACTGTGCAAATGCTTATAGACCACTAAGCTAAGAAGCAGTCCTCCCCAGTTTGGATGTAACGCCAGAATGATGATGCCAGATGTTATGACTGGCAGAAAATATCTCTGTAAAGCGAAGAATACTGCAATCATTACATCAAACGTATTCATGCCTTTCATTTCGCTACATTTTAAAACTGTTTAATGCATAGTTTCCCAAAGTTTTTAGGTGCGCGACCCTCTTTTGCCAGTTGACGTGCTTTCGGCGACCCACCATAGAAATTCCCTCATTTTTTGTCTGTTACAGTAAATTATTCAACTGACCCTCGCGACCCCCTTGATGAAGGCCGGCGACCCTCCTGGGGTTTACTGAAAATCCGTGTTATAGGAATCTGCATAACACAAATTCATAGTATTGGAGTCTCTGCTATACGTCTACTAATGATTCGAACTCATTTTGAGTATATTAATGATTAACTAAATTTTGGTGTACGTACTATCGAGGCAAAATGTACGTACTATCGAGGGTACGTACTATCGAGGTACGGCTGTAATTGCAATCTTCTGCGGCTGCTTGAGAGAGAAGGGCGATGAACGCCTCATGAAAGCTTCAAGTTTATTATTAAATGAGCACTAACGCATTCGTTGTTGACATGGATACATAATATCATTTAAAAACGATTGCTGAGTTCATGATTGATAATTGACAACTAAATTGGCAACAAAATATTTCACATACTTTTTTCCAGCACTATTTCAAAAACTTCCACCGGTACTGTTAAATACCTGCCATGTTATTTATTCGATGGAACCCTTGAAAAAAAGGCAAAACAAAAAAAAATTGGACACCCTTCACGATCATATTTAATTAAAACCGTGGCGCATGATTTTTTTAGAAGCAGTGCTAATAATTTCGCAATAAATCTGAAACCGCAGGTTGGACGTTCATACTATCTGATAATATGCTGCCTGTTTCGGAATTTAGCACCTGAGTAATAATTTATAATGACATCGACTTATAATTTGAAATAAAGTTTCCATGAGCGAGCTGTATAAATTCAGTACTTAACTAACGTCACTAGAAAATAGCTTGATTTCAACTAGAACATATTTTTTTTAGTAAATTGTGTTACAAATGGCTTTATGTTAGTTTCAATATTTGTAAATAACACGATTGCAACCAAATATCATTTGATAACTCATTGTTTACTTTGATAAAACATACTGTTATGTTACAAGTACGCTATTCAAACGTATTTTAGACGCATTTTTTAGTATTAGAAATGTGTCATGAAACATTATTAGAACTATTAGAGATGTTTTATAAGCCGTCATTTTTTGCGCTTTTTCGGTGTTACAAGTGTCTAATTTTAAGTATTTTGTACCAAACGGAAACAAGTGATTTTGTTTGAAACATGTATTTTAAACCATTATATGACAAGTTGTGTTACTTGGGTGGTAGGTACAATTAACCGTGAACCAAATCGTGGGTTACTGTGGCATCCCATTACCATGGAGCAACCAAATAATTTCGAACTCGCTAATGATGTTGCTCTCTTAGCTCAACGCTGCACTGATATGCAAAGTAAGCTCGCTGACCTTGCCAATCCCTCCTCGACTGCAGGTCTCACCATCAACGTGAATAAGACCAAAGGGCCTGTTCATAAACTACGTAGACTCTGAGGGGGGGCGGGGGTCTGGTCAAAGTCTACTGTCCTTACAAATTTCGAAAATTTTGTATGGACGAAAGTCTGCGAGGGGGAGGGGGGGTCTGAGATTGCCAAAATTGAGTCTACGTAGTTTATAAACAGCGCCAAATAGTTGGATGTAAACACGGTCAACACTTCCAGCTTTACGGTAGCTGGGCAAGCAGTGGAGAATGTTGAAAGCTTTCAATATCTTGGTAGCCAAATAGCGGCCGATCACAGTGGGAAAAAACCGACCCAAAAAGGCACCTAATTATTGCGGCTGATTGCGATCTTTGAAGCCCATCTTTTCCGAATGAAAAAATGCCAAGGAATCGATTGGTGATAGTTTCATTCACCGGAATTAAGTGTAAGTGTCCGTTTTGCCCCATTTTCCCCTAAAAATACTGTTTTTCTGAATTAAATAATGGTTTCAACTGATTGCGGCTAACCAACCAACATTTTATTGATGTAGAATTGACAGGTGCATTCTATGGGGCATACCTCGATCTGTATCTTTGACTGGAAGTGCCCATTTTGCCTCATTTTCCCCTAAAAATACTGTTTTTCTGGATTAAAACATAGTTTCAACTGATTGTGGCTGGCCAACCAATTTTTACCTGATGTAGAATTAACAGGCACATACTTTGGGGTTCACCTCGATATATGTCATTGACTGTATACAATTGTATAATTCAGAAAAATAGCATTTTTAGGGGAAAATAAGACAAATGGGTACTTCCAGTCAACGACACAGATCAAGGTATGTCCCAAAGCATGCGCCGGTTGATTCTACATCAGGTAAAAATTGGTTGGTTAGCCGCAATCAGTTAAAACTATTTTTAATCCAGGAAAACTGTATTTATAGGGGAAAATGGGTCAAAATGGGCACTTCCAGTCAATGACACGGATCAAAGTGTGCCTCATGAAATGTTCCTGCCAATTCTACATCAAGAAAAATATGGTGGATATGCAGCAATCAGTTGATACTAATTTTTAATTAAAAAAAAACAGTACTTTTAGGGGAAAATGAGGCAAAATGGGCACTTCCAGTCAATGACATATATCGAGGTGCACCGCAAAGTATGTGCCGATTAATTCTACATCAGGTAAAAATTTGTTGGTTGGACGCAATCAGTTGAAACCATTTTTTTTTCATTCAGAAAAATAGTATCTTAGGGGAAAATGAGGCAAAATGGGCACTCTCATTCAATGACACAAATCAAGGTGTGTCCCATACAATGCACCTGCAAATTCTACATCAAGAAAAAAATGGTTGGTTAGCCGCAATCAGTTGAAACTATTTTTTAATCCAGAAAAACAGTATTTTTGGGGGAAAATGAGGCAAAATGGGCACTTCCAGTCAAAGATACAGACCGAGGTATGCTCCATAGAATGCACCTGTCAATTCTACATCAATAAAAAATTGGTTGGTTAGCCGCAATCAGTTGAAACCATTATTTAATTCAGAAAAACAGTGTTTTTTCGGGGAAAATGGGGCAAAATGGACACTTACACTCAATTCCGGTGAATGAAACTATCACCAATCGATTCCTTGGCATTTTTCCATTCGGAAAAGATGGGCTTCAAAGATCGCAATCAGCCGCAATAATTAGGTGCCTTTTTGGGTCGGTTTTTTCCCACTGTGCGATGGTGACACCAAAATTGATATGGGCCACGGATCAAAAAGGCGCCGGTTGCCTTTGCGAGTCAGATTAGTCGACGCACCAAAATCCGATTTTTTTTTAACTCGAACGTGACATCTGTGCTGCTATACGCCAGTGAAACCTGGTGTGTATCAGCCGAGAACACTCAACGACTGCAGGTCTTCATTAATAGATGCTAGCGGTATATAATTCGGGCATTGTGGCCTCACAGCGTGGAGCTCCATCGTCGATGTCATCAAAAGCCGATAGCGTTGGAAATTCAGGAGCGAAAGTGGAGGTGCGTCGACCACACTCTACGCAGGGGTGGAAACGAAATCTGCAAGCAAGCGTTAGATTGGAATCCAGCAGGATATCGCAACAGAGGCAGACCCAGATGCTCATGGCGGCGCGCCTCAACAAGAAAATAAAGAAAGTCGACAGAAATTTGACCAGGCCACAGGTCATGGCGATGGCTGGCAATTGCCAAGGATGGAGTTCTTTCAACTCGGTTCTTCGCACCACCATGAGTGTTCAGGACTGAAAGTAAATTAGTTTCGTCTTTAGACCTTTTGCCCGAAATTTCTAAAAATAATTTATATTTACAACAGTTATCATGTGTGAGCATAATATAATTGCGATTAATTAAATAAAGAGCTCTAACGAGAGATGTGTGTGCTATATTCAATAAGTACATCTTCTGCCACCCTAGTTCGCAAATACAGCCGAAATGGTGAAATCAAAAACACGAGTTTAGTATTTCTCGATAAAAATATGCCTGCAGGCGTAGGGTACAGCAACGCGCAAACAACATATCAGTATTAAATAAGCCGCCCGCCTATCAACAGTTTCACGTCCACTTATCATGATGTCTTCTACAGGCGAAACAATCGCATGCAACCACAGAGACACTGTTGCTGTTGATTGGCGGCATTTGGACTTCTATCGAGATGTGGTATCACAAGACCTAGGCCTTCCGGAGGATGAAATCTGTTTGCGCAATCTGAGTGTGACTAATGCCACCGATGGCCAATCAGGTTTCACATCCCTGCTGCACCGCGTTCTGGTGGATGTCCAGCTGAAGAATGGGGAATGTGTGCAAAGATCGTATGTTGTCAAGGAAAACTCCAACGATGCGATTGGTGGAAATGTGGAGGAAAATTTGGCTTTGTTCGAAAAGGAGATAGAAGTTTTCCAGAAGTTGATTCCGGAGTTCGAAAAACTTTTTCAACACAAGGTCAAATTTGGCCCCAGGTATGTATGAGCGGAATCAGTTGAAAACGTGGAATGTTGTAAACTAAATATTCATTGCAGATTCCACAAAGCAGTTAAAAGTCCTTCCACAGTGATAGTAATGGAAGATCTCAACGCATCTGGATATATTATGAGAAGCAGTAGCAATCGGTTAAATTTGTCGGACAGTAGAGCAGTGTTGTCTAGACTGGCCAAATTCCATGCCGCATCTGCTGTGTACACAAAACAAGTAAGGATTTTTTTTTTCTGAACATTAATCATGTTTTAAGGGGATTTCTCTGATTCTAGAATGAGTTGTATTCGAAGTTCTTCGGAAGTGGTATGTTTGATGGAGATACAGCAAGCGGCGCCGAGACTTACCTAACGAACTTGATCAAGTCCTACGTTACAAGTTTGAGAGAACGTAACTGTTGCAATGAATTCTTGGATTTGATAGTAAGTATCAAAAACAAAGTGCTTCAGATATTAGGCATGATAAAAATATAGGGTCTTGTACCATTTGGGCAGGTGTACCTATTTTGGGCACTTGTCGCTATAACTAAGTCAATTTTAAACCGATTGATTTGAGTTTTTGTATAGAGTTAGATACTGTATGTGCCTAACTCTATACAAAAATTCAAATCAATCCGTTTGAAATTGACTTAGTTATAGCGACAAGTGCCCAAAATAGGTACACCTGCCCAAATGGTACAAGACCCTACATATTTTCAGAGTCAATGGAACAAAAACCTGTATGTGGTTGGAGCTGAATTATTTCGCTTGAATGACAAAGACTTCAATGTTCTGAATCATGGTGACCTCTGGATGAACAATATGATGTTTAGTGAAAGTGATTTGCTGATGGTAAAGCTTGTTATAAAATCTCTCACACAAGAATAAGCAATACAAACGGATATTCTATTCCAGATCGACTTCCAGATTGCCTTCTATGGAAGTTTCTCATTCGACTTATTGCAGTTTATCCTATGCACGGTCGAAGTAGATGCCATAGTCAACAAGTTTGATGAACTTATTGAATTTTACTACCAAGAGCTTCAAGATGCTTTCCGAATACTGGATCAAACCACATTGTTACCATCGTTGGAAAACTTGACAGCAGACATCGATAGGCATGGATTTTTCGCAGCAATTCTATTGGTAGAGGCAATTCCATTGATGTCCTACATGACGGTGGGGCAATTAAACATGGACCTTATGTCTTCTTCAGAGTTGGAAGGTGCGGAATTCAGAAGAAAATTATATCACAATGATATATTTGTAGATGTTGTAGACCGATTGCTTCCATTTCTATTTGAACGTGGATATCTAAAATACTCAGTGAATGTGTAGATTCTGTAGAACGAAAATATATTCAAGCTTAACAAAACACATTTCGTCTTATTCGTATTCCTTTGTTTCATAATTCATTTCAGTTTGTTACCCGGCGGGTCGGATGGACCTGCCCTAGCACGAGAGACTCTTAGGGTCGGCGTGAGCTCGTCAAGGGTTCAAGAAAACGCACTCTTCTTTCTATAATTGGTTTATTGGACTTACGAGGTGTGTGAGTGTGGAAGGTGTGGCGTGTTACTCGTCTCGATGGGGCCGGCCGGCGGAAGTGCCGCACGTGGAGGGGTTCTGGATGATCTGGCGGGGTTTCGGGCTGTCCACGGGTCCGTGATGTCCTCGCAGGTCCCTGAGGTCTTCGGAGAACACAAAACGGTTGACCGGGGCGTGGCTTGACCGGCGAGGCCGATGCTTCAGAGTACTGGGGTCTTCCAGGGTTGCACCAAGAGGTCAGAGGACGCTATGGACTCTCAAACGGGTCGTCGTACTGGGCACTTTTTAAACGGAGGCCCTAAAGCGGACCTTCTAGGCTGCTTCCAGGTGTTCACCACGGAATTTGGCGGCTCGTGGTAGACCTTTAGCAGGCCAACGGTAATGGGTCCTAATAATGAGGTCAGGAAAGCATTTAACGTTAGAGGGCTACTGGGTGCTGTTGGATGTCCTTATAACAGTTATCTTCCGGTTACCATACCTGATTCCAACTTTGAATTCCACTCAGGTGGTTTACTAAAACATTTTCAAGTACTAACTTCTAAACTGCAACGGTCACTTTAATACGGTGGTAAGATTTCCGTGTCTGTTCGCTTTGAGCTCAAGATTTGAATAGGCTTTAGCTTTAGCGCTATTCGACCCAGTAGCCTCCTCCCCCTTTTCCTTCCTTTTCCCTCATCAACCTTTATTTATTCTCTTTTTGACGTGGCATTCATCTGGCAACTCTCTTATCCCCTCTTTTTCGAACCCTCCGTGCTTTTAGATTGTTAGGCGTGTTCAAGGTGTTTTCGTGTTTTAACAATTTTTGTCCCTAGCTCTATCGGAGTGATTATACATTACTAACAATATTTAACAATTATTAACAAACAAATAACAATTTTACTAGCAATTAACAAGAACAACTAACCAATAGTCATAGATTTTATTATATTTTTAACTAACAATTACTAACATTACTAACATCAAATATAACAATATTCTAAAAAATACAAATAAACAAACGCAGATCATCGCAACGGTAACACCACCTTCTATCTCCCCCCCAAAATTAATTGGATAATTTATTATCAATTAATTTTAATAAAGTTTACTTAACGAAATATCATACCAGGGTTGAGATGCACCTTTCATGCATTCGAATTTCTCAAAAACCGACATTGTTGCGTGTAATCACCAAATAGTTCATTCCTTACATGCACGGAATGCTATTTGTACCGCCTCAAATTCCCGATTCTGCTAATTGGCCTTCTCATCTTCCAAAATACCAAAACAGCGATGCTTCGCGAAAGATGAACCAAAACAAAAACAAGTCTAGCGAAATTACTTGATGCAAATCGATCGAATGGATGGATACTTTTTCCTGCATTCTGGCTATTTTAGATGGACTTTTGAGTTATTTGGATGGACGAGTATGATTTGATGTAACGGATGTCATTATTTTGAACCATAGTGCAGATTAAACCGGTTAATAATCTACATTATGGCCGGACGGGACGGTGGTTGAATCGTCCGCCATTGCTCTGTTGCTAGTAAGATGCAAATCTCAACTTCTACTTCATATTATTGACTAGAAATTTGATCGTTCATTTGCTCACTTGTGGTGCACAATCGACTAAAGTTTCAGCTACGTCAGTGCAGTGGAAATTGATATTTGCTTCTTCAAAATCGCGAGGCAAATTGTTAGAAAGAGAGGGAAGATAGGAAAAATTACACGTCGTCCCGTGCGGCCTTATCACGATGAAGAATTTTGGTCACTACAAGTCGTATTACATTGGTCGGTGGTATTCTTCACTCGCAAGCTACGATTCCTCAAAACAACATTCTATTGAAAATTGGAAGTTCTACTTTTGTTGGACAGAGATAGATTGACAACAGAAAAAACGTACCTACATTCATTTACATCAACTTCGCTCACTCTAACAAACTTTGCTCTTCACAAACAATACGATCATGATCTTCTACATTACTATCGAGGGACGCGGACACGTTGAGTACGGTCGGGTTGATAAGCTATCGAAACTAGTGATTTCTGGTTCCCTAATTACCTAAAATAGGACTAAACAGTGGAGATTTCTGTGCTCATTATTCTACAATACCGGGCTTAATGTCGGCAGCTGAGAAAATGCCCAGATTTTTGCCGGTTGCGTCGGCAAGCTCGTATGAGCTAGCACCTCTCCTTGAGACAATGGTGCATGGCACATACGCTGGACCAAGTTTGGCATTATAATTGTCTACAGCAGATGATTGGGCAAAATTTCTTTTATAAACCTGTTGACCAATTTGGTACACAGGAGCGGGTTTATTGAAACGAAGGTTATACGCTCTAGCACTTCGATCGTGGGCCTTCTCTAAATTTTTGTGCACAAGGTCATAAACAGTACTATCGACTTTTAACCGTTGTTCATTTCGTTCTTTTTCAGAAATGTCGGTCGTATCTGGATCTCTTCGATGATCGTCGCCAGTGGTGATAATTTCATGACCGAAAAGGACGCGATATGGAGTGAAACTTGTGGAAGAGTGCATAGTGTTGTTGATCGTATGTTCGATCGAAGAAATCTTGGTGTCCCATTGACGCTGATCGGTTTTCACATAAGTGCGTATACACGCATTTATGCTCCGATTCAATCGCTCAACAGGATTCGCCTGTGAGTGATGACGCGAATTAGCCCAATGTTTCACCCCATATTTTGTCAAAAAGTTCTTGAAATCATGACTCAAGAAACTTGTGGCATTATCTGTGATAATGATCTCGGGAACTGAGTAGCGCCTGAACCACTGTTCCTCGAGGATCTTAACAATAAGCTCCGTTGAAATTTTCTTGACAGGGACTAGCACTGTCCATTTAGAAAACAGATCGAGCAGAACGAATAAGTGCATATTACCGGATTTTGATCGCGGTAACGATTGAATGAAGTCTACCGCCAATATTTGAAACGGTTTTGATGCTAGCCGCGGATTACCCATAGCTGGGTGCTGGGATACCGAACTGGGCTTGCATTCTTTGCACACCTGGCATCTACCTACATACTTTTTTGCACACTCTGCCATTTTGGGCCAGAAGTATCGCGATCGCAGTTTATCGAGCAGCTTGTCGTAGCCGATATGCAACGACTCATCGTGCTCCTGCTGGAGAATACGCTCGCGATCGCTCTCAGGAATACACAGCTTCCATTCATGCCGATAATCGAGCACTTCGGTTTTATTCGGGACTAGTTTAAGCAGTTGTTGATTCTCGATTTTGTAATCTAAAAAATCTTCTGGTGAACTTTCCACCTTTTTGAATAGATCGGCATACCACGCATTCTGATCGGTGAGAACCTCGGCTACTTCTATGGAACGGGACAGGGCATCGGGAATGACATTGTCCTTCCCCCGCCTATGTCGTATTTCCATGTCGTATCCTTGTAATTCGATGCTCCATCTGCTCAATCTGGAGGATGTGCGCCATTTACCCTTCATGATGTGAGTCAGAGCTGAGGCATCTGTGACCACAGTAAAATGTGATCCTTCTATGTATGGCCGGAATTTTTCAATGGCACAGAGGACTGCCAACCCTTCTTTTTCAGAAGCTGCGTAGGCTTTTTGGGCAGGTGAGAGCTTCTGAGAAAAATAAGCAATTATTTTCTCGCCCTCATCGTGCTGTTGGGTCAGTATTGCTGCGATGGCGCTATCGCTTGCATCTGACTGAATTTGAAAGGGAAGGTCAAAATTGGGGTTTGCCAGTACGGGTGAAGCAATCAAACTTTCTTTGAGATTCAAGAAAGCCTGTTCTGCTTTCGGGTTCCAAATCAGGGTTTTGGGTTTTTTCTTCAGGAGATCCGTGAGAGGCGCTGAGAGCTCACTGAATCCTGGGATGAACCGCCTATAATAATTGGCCATCCCCAGAAATCGGCGCAGTGATTTGAGAGACGCCGGTCTCTCCTAATTAACGATCGCTTCGATACGATCGGGGTTGGGTTTCAGGCCTTCGGGAGAGAGTATATACCCAAGATAGGGCAATTCTCTCAAACAAAATCGAGATTTGTCGAGGTTGATAGACAGATTAGCTGTCTTCAACCGACGAGCGACTTCAGTTAGGGTTTGAATGTGGGCTTCAAATGTGTCGTTTACCACGACAATGTCGTCGAGGTACACGAACACATTTGGTTCCAGTTCACCATGGCCCAGGACGTCATCCATCAGTCTAGCCAATGTGGCTGGACTATTGACTAATCCAAATGGAAGCCTGGTGAACTGGAACAATCCTCTCCCTAACACCGAAAAGGCGGTATATTTGCGGGACTTTTGGTGCAGCGGTATTTGTAAAAAGGCCTTCGTCAAATCAATAGTGGTTAAATACTTGCTGGCACCCAATCGGCTCAATATTCTGTCTTGGTGTGGGAGTGGATAAGCGTCGCGTTTGGTTCTTTCATTGAGCCGTCTCGCATCTAGACACAACCGTACGTCCCCAGTTGGTTTAATGACTGGGACGGTGCTCTGAGACCACTCACTTTTGCTGGGCTCTATGACTTGTTGTTTAAGCATGTTGTCGAGTTCTAAATTGATGCGTTTTTGCATCTCAGGGGATGTCGGATATGGATTTATAATGATAGGGGGTGCATTTTTAAACTCATCCTTGAGCTCTATTTTATGAGTCGCGAGAGGAGTAACATCTAAAATTTGCCCCTCTATTGCAATTTTAAATTGGAGCTTGACCTCCTCTAACTGGGCTTTTTGCGTCTCGCTTAGATCTCCCTCCTTTTCCCCTCCTTCATTCCACTCCAACTCCTCCACTTTCAAGTTTTCAACCAACTCTTTTTCCCTTCTTCGAGACTCTCGACTTAAGACAACGGGTTGTATTTTAAAAGCTCTCCAGAAATCATTAAATCCTAAAATCAATCTACGTTTGAGTTTGGGCGCCACGAGAGTCTTAATAATGCGGTTTTCATTGTTGAAAGTGATGGGCAAATACACAAAACCTTCAACTTCAATTGAGGAGCCTGATGCAGTCTGTACCTGTACATCAGAAGGAAAAATTTTCAATTTTAGCAAATTGATGAGCTTTTTGCACCCTGCTCCTAAGACTGAGCGGTGAGCTCCACTGTCTAAAAGACCGATGATTTCCCTGCCAAGCACACTCACTTTTACAAACGGTCGAGTGTCTCCATCGACCCGAACGAAAAGCTCTTCCACGCTGGAGACGGGAGAGTAATCGTTCTCAGAGACGGGTTCAAATCCATTGACTGCAAGCTCCTCAGTGACACGATCATATTGTGGAGGGTTTTGGCGACCAACTTCAGCTTGCCTCCTCAAGCTGAATCCGCCTCGTTTTTTTGGCATACTGGACAAGCGGGAGTAATTACATCCGCAAACCCACAAATTCTACAAAATTTGCCTTTTGGTTTGGGGCAATCTGCATAATGATGCCCACTCAATCTGCAGTTATAGCACACCCCGAGAGGCGGCCGTCGATAGTTTTCAGCCATCGCCATCAGAGTCCCTTTCGACGAACCCTCCATCGGGTCCGCAGGCTTTTCTCCCTTCTTCTCACCTACATTTTTCGTTTCCGATAATGATTTGGTTTTCTCTGTGGGTTCATTTCTAGGCTTGCTGCGAGTGAAGACACGTGTCGCAGTGCTCGAATTTTGAGGGAAAGCTTTGGACTTAGACGGATCCGATGCAGAAACTTCATTGACCTGAGCATTTCTACCCCGGGTCATATTGTCGTGAGATTTATGGAACATCGACCAAAAATTCTCATCAATAATGCGTCCGTACTTTTTCAGCTTGGATAACGATCTAACTCCTGCACCGGTCATGGCGTTTTTATAATCGAAGCGGAGATTACGCCAGATGATGTCGAACTTCCTACGATCTGAGATTGGCCGGGTCATCGAGTGGAAAATTTTCATCATATCATGAAGATAATCAGTAAATTTCTCACCCCTGGCCTGACGTCTTTCTGTGGCTTGTACCTCCAGCTGGAAATCTAAATCGGGAGGCAAAAATTCCCGTTTTAGTTCCCTTTTTAGCTCATGCCAGTTCCGAAAATCTTTATTTTCAACTCCCTCAATGAACCAGTCTTTCGCGCGACCTGAGAAGAGATGAATGGCACTCCTAAATAACTCTTTCTCTGAGATGTCCTCGGAAATACATCTCATTTTAATCTCCTTCAAAAATTCGGACAACTTTCGACCCTGATCCTTCCCATCGTACTTCAATCTCCACTCAGCAACAGGCATTCTCTTCAGCTCTCTGTTTCTCCTACTTTCCCTCCTTCCTCTTCCCTTTCTCCTGTGCTCTGAATCGGTATCCGTACCTGAACCTGAACTACTTCGCGAACTAGAAAACTCGGAGCTTTCTGTTACGGACGTTGTGCTAGAAGTCGACGAATAGCTCGGTTTACGATGTCGCTTCTTCTTTTCTCGTTTCGACGAGCTATTTCTTTTCTTGACTGATTTACGCTCTTTCCTATGTTTCGACTTCTCTCTACTCTCATCGGAACTGTCCTGTCCGCAATCATCTGAATCGTGTTTGAAACTAATCATTTTCTCCCCCTGCTCTCTATCCTCTAACTGAACCTTTGGTTTCTCCTGCTCTATACTTTTCATTGGGCTTTTCTCATCAGAACCATCTGGCTCTTTTTTGAGACGATCATTCAAACTGATCAGCACTTTTTCTAATCTCTTTTTCCGTTCCATGCTATCTTTTGCTTCCTTCATTTTTCTTTCCTCTTCTACGATTTGCTTTTCTCTCATCTGCCTTTGCTTATTCTCTTTTTGACGTGGCATTCATCTGGCAACTCTCTTATCCCCTCTTTTTCGAACCCTCCGTGCTTTTAGATTGTTAGGCGTGTTCAAGGTGTTTTCGTGTTTTAACAATTTTTGTCCCTAGCTCTATCGGAGTGATTATACATTACTAACAATATTTAACAATTATTAACAAACAAATAACAATTTTACTAGCAATTAACAAGAACAACTAACCAATAGTCATAGATTTTATTATATTTTTAACTAACAATTACTAACATTACTAACATCAAATATAACAATATTCTAAAAAATACAAATAAACAAACGCAGATCATCGCAACGGTAACAAGTTTCAGTCAATCATCTAGTTTCCAGTACATATAAATCATTATATAAAATGCATCACTACACTCATAGCACAATTATGGGTCACACAAGAAGCAATCATTTCATAATATGAATCGATTAACATACAAAAATAACACTTACATTATTTTTTATTTTATATTCTTATCATTGAAACTCCTTTATTCTGCTTGTAAAATTCACTTTAAGTGATGGAACTTATCAAAAAGTTAGTGAATAATGAAAATCACAATAATGGTTCAAGATAGGCTGTGTAACATTTCTTCTTCTTTATGGCTCTACGTCCCCACTGGGACTTGGCCTGCCTCGCTTCAACTTAGTGTTCTTTGAGCACTAATGTAAGAAAATTTATAATGACTACCAAAAGCTTGAAATTAATTAGTATTTATCTATTGAAGTGGAAGGTGACTAATAATTGTGTGTGACCCATAATTGTGCAATGAGTGTACATCACAACAAATAGCATTCCAAAATATTATTGCGATGAACATACCAAGGCAATCAGGAATCACACAAAGATACACGGATTTCAACGTATAAAGTACTTAAGCTACTATCGCATATGTGTACGGCGAAAAGATCATTTTCATTTGCACATGATGTTATTTTTTTTTAACTCATTGCGAAGTATCTGGTAAAGTCGTATAAGAATACAAATCAACTTGTATAAGGTAAAACTACACCGCAATAAACGATAGTCTATTGTGTTTTTGCGATGAACATAGCTTTTTCGCATACTTGTGTAATGTCACGCGGAAGGAATAGCACCGGACTTCTTCTAGTATCTTATTATTTATTATACACTTGGTTCACTACACTTACTAACAGCGTGGTCGATACGTAAAAAGGACCGATCGAAGGGATGCATGGTCTTTTACAACTAGCATAACAAAGGCATTGTTTTACAATACAATAATTTTTTGAGGGAGAGTGTGTGGTGAAAGTTGTCAAGGCCTTTACTATGGATGTGTACAACTATAAAACAAGTACTATGTTACAATCAGAAGGATCCTGCAGGTATACCTAATAGGGTCCACAACAAAACGTGAGAGCGAATTCACCAAGTTTCAAAAGTGCTCGCATAATTACGCACTGCGATGATTATATGACTTGTTATGATATTTCTTATCATCTTATTCTTCTTATCTTTTAATTATTCTTCTTTAGGCTTTTACTCACATAGGCTCATACATCTACGTTCTATCTAGCTATGAGTTTAATGACTGTCTTAGAGTATCCGAAAACTCCCTTGAGAATAGTTCAGTGTAATCATTATATACCCTCATGCAATTGTGTGCTGTCTAGTGGTTAGTTTAATGCATGTTTGAGGATCTTCAAGTAGGTAATATCTTGAATACATATCATTGGATCTACAAATGCTGTCTCTGAGTAGTTTATGAATAAGTTTCATACTAACACTACTGTTGCGAATAGTTCCTATGCGTTGTGCTCTTAGTGGAACTGGCAACACTGAAACAATAACGACGTGTGCTACAGTGGCTGCCTATTGAGGATTTAGAACGACAGGGCAGTGCGTTTCTGTTCGTGATTAGAAGAACTACGACAAGTCGTGCACCGCTGTTAGGAGACTGGCCGGAGAACTGATACTACAATGTAAAATGGTTTTATATTTTAATTATTCAATTACTAATAAACGTTCAATAAATTTGCAGTTATTGAAGCTGCTTGAAATAGAGTTGCTCTCAGTATGGTATCCTGCCTCAGAACCGCCACACGTCCTAACAACTACCTTAGATAGAAGTCCCGTAACGTGGGTAGATCACCTCAGAATGGTGCGTTGTGGCGTAAGATCTACCAAATCAAATTTTGATCTTGAAATTTTCCTGCCTAAAGTAATCAGGCAGTAGTTTACAAATATTCCAAGATCAAAGTTTGATGCACTTTTTCGATGTTTATGTAATATTTTTGTTTCAATTTTGCTGCTAATCAATATTTTGTTTCAGCAGGATTCTGGTAAATTCATTGTATGATTCAAATTATATTATAAAAATATGTAACTGTGGCGAGCGTATCACTAATATGTAGCTTATTCGGCGTCAATGTTAATATTATGTAATATTTCAGATTCTCTACCGAAAAATCAAGTTATACAAATAAATGCCATTAAGATGACGAGAAAACCAAGACGTATTGAGCAGATAACTATTTCGGAGCAGTCTAATAATGGTGTACCTGAACGTTGACCAACCGCATCCTTTGGAGTACCCTTCCACTAACAACACCTAGAACAACACCCATATCCCCTTGACACCTAGGCCTGAGAGGTCGTAGAACTTTCTACACCTTTCTTTAGGTGTCTAACTAATCCTTTCATATTCCTCAGCAGTCGCAAGAACGAGGCCAGGGCAACTCTAGACTGTTGGAGGATTGCGTCAGTCTTGTTGAGAAGTCAGAGAGGAGTCTGGCAATCCTCACAACTGTGGTCTATGGCTGTACTACCTACGAAATTTGTGCGACTTGATTAATACTTATTTTTACTTTTTCAGTGGTAACCAGGTAAATGATTAAACCATGACAATTTCTCGTACGCTTTTTCGCCAAGGAAAGCATCCCATTAAACCCTATCCAATTTCCAACTCCAGATATCTATGAAGTGGGCCAAGTTCTTGGACATATTCTGAGTAGATATCTAATCAACATTTCCTCCCCATCCCCGCTGATCGTAAGGACCTGGCCAGGTGTCGAGAGTTCGTTAAATGAAAGGTTTGTCAAGTCCCAGGCAACATTTCTGGCGCATTAAACGTCTCTATCGACAGCCACTCCAAGATGTGTACGGTCGGCTATGCTATGCTATGCTATGCTATAAGACTCCCTCTTGGGGGCATCCAAACACTCAATTTCCTAATTGCCGCTTGACGCAATGTCGAGAAGAGATATCGGTTTTTGAGCATTTTGTGAATCCAATTGGGAATCATTGGAGATATACAATGACCCCGTGCGGCTTCCAATATGGAATCGAAAGGCACGTTGTCAAAGGCACCCTCGATATCTAAGAAAACACCCAAGCAGGATTGCTTTTGAGCGAATGCTTTCTCGATATCGTAAACAACCTTGTGTAAAAGAGTCACAGTGGACTTACCAGATTGGTAGGCATGTTGGCTCACATGAAGAGGCACGTTAGCCAGATGATCATCACGGATGTGATGATCCACAATGCGTTCTAAGCAATTCAGAAGAAAAGAGGTCAAGCTGATAGGTCTGAAACTCTATGCTTCTTCATACGACGCGCGACCCAGTTTCGGAATGAACTTCACAGTAGTATCCCGCCAAGATTTGAGAATATACCCTGTAACAAAGCTGCAAACAAGTATTTTTTTTTTTCAAAACATGTTTGAAATAACTGTCTGTCTGTAAGAATTTCTGGAGAAACTATCAAAACAATTCCTAAAAGAATTCCCCGGAAAATTTCCACATGAATTCCGTGAAAAACTTCTGAGGAAATATCTTACGGAATAGAACAAGGAAGAATTTCTGGGAAAATTTACAAACTCCTAGACCTCAATGGATCTCAAAGAGGAATCCAAGCGAAACTTCTTTCCAATGGAGCTCATAGAGGAATTTCTGTAAGAAATCCCAAAAACTTCAGGTGAAACTCTACGGAATTGCAAGTGGAACATCCAGAAAAAAATCTAGTGGAACTCCTAGGAGAACTTTCAGTGCAACTCCTAGAGGAATTTCATTGTGACCAGGAATTGGATGCAAAAGCAGTTACGCCTTTTTTAAATGTTGGAGCGAAAGGGAAAAAATCTAAAATACAAACCATGCAGAAGAAATCCTTCAAGAAATTTCACGCGGGATCCCTAAAGACTATCTTATAGCCACACTGAAAGACCGCTTGCGGTTGAAATTACTATTCTGAGGGTCAATTCAAATACACTCTCTCTCTCTCTCTTCTTGGCGTAACGTCCTCATTGGGACAAAGCCTGCTTCTCAGCTTAGTGTTCTATGAGCACTTCCACAGTTATTAACTGAGAGCTTCCTCTGCCAATGACCATTTTGCATGTGTATATCGTGTGGCAGGCACGAAGATACTCTATGCCCAAGGAAGTCAAGGAAATTTCCTTTACGAAAAGATCCTGGACCGACCGGGAATCGAACCCGTCACCCTCAGCATGGTCATGCTGAATACCCGTGCGTTTACCGCCTCGGCTATATGGGCCCTCAAATACACAACGCCACTAAATTTGTGCAGATTGAGTTTCGTTTCAATTCAACAGTTTAATGGTTTGAATTCTACCATGGACCCGATTTACAATTTAAAATAGCTTCTGAGGGCAACCGGATTCGAACCAAGTACCTTGAGACTACCAGTCGCGCACGCTACCACTCGGCTATCGAACCGTTTGAAAAACAACAAAGCCGCTGGAGCAGATCAACTACCAAGCGAGTTACTAAAACACGGAAGCACTGCACAGTGGGAAAAAATAGGTATAAAACGCGAATGAATTCAATAACTCTGCTCGAAGTGAATGGATTCGAATGAATTTTTGACACTAACTGTAAAAATCTACAGTTTCAGATAAGGAGGGTGTCATTAGCCGCAAAATGTTGGAAATCAGTGTATTTAGCTCGTTTTACCCCACTCTCTCTATCACACACCTTTTTTTAAAAAAAAACCTCATCTATTCCCGACTGGCGCGCAAAATAAATGACTTATTTAACTTGTATTTGTGAAGAAAACTTCCTTAACATCGGCAATTTAACATAGGGTTGGTTCTGCTCTTATCGATTGCGTCCTACTCCGGGCGGAGATATATGTGAAATTGAAACAAAAATAGGAGATATCGGGGATATTTGAAGATATTTCAATTTTTAAGGCCGTGTGGTGAGCCAAACCAGCTCCATTCGGAAGTTTTTTTACACAAACACGACTTAAATAAACCATTTGTTTTGCACTTCAGGATTTTCCAAAAAGGTGAAAAAGAGAGAGGGTAGGGTAAAACGAGCTAAATACATTGACTTCCAGCATCGTGTGGCGAATGACACACTCCTGATCTGAAATTATAGAGAATTTTACAGTTAGTGTCAAAAATTCATTCAAATCCATTTATTTCGAGCAGAGATATTGAATTTATTCGCATTTTATACCTATTTTTCCCATTGTGTACTGGTGAGAGCACTACACTAATGACCCAAGATTTGGGAGGAGGAAGTATTACCGGAGGAGTGGATGGAAGGCATCGTGTGTCCCATCTACAAAAAGGGCGATAAGTTGGATTGCGGGAACTATCGCACGATCACACAACTGAGCGCTGTCTACAAGATACTCTCTCAAATTTTATGCCGCCGTCTATCACCGATTGCAAGAGAGTTCGTGGGCAATATCAGGGTGGATTTATGGGTGAACGCACTACAACGGATCCGCCATTCGCCATCCGCCATTTGTTGCAGAAATGCCGCGAATACAACGTGCTCACACATCACTTGTTCATCGATTTCAAATCGGCGTATGATATAATCGATCGAAAACAGCTATGGCAGATTATGCACGGATACGGATTCCCGGATAAACTGACACGGTTGATCAAGGCGACGATGGCTCGAGTGATGTGCGTAGTTCGAGTATCAGGACACTCTCGAGTCCTTTCGAATCTCGCAGAGGGTTACGGCAAGGTGATGGTCTTTCGTGCCTGCTGTTCAACAATAAGGCGGAGATTAACACGAGTGGGACGATTTTCACGAAGTTCGTTCAGCTGCTTGGTTTTGCTGATGATATTGATATTATTGCTCGCAAATTTGAGACGATGGCGGACACGTACATCCGACTAAAGAGTAAAGCCAGGCGAATCGGACTAGTCATTAATGTGTCGAAGACAAAGTACATGATGGCAAAGGGCTCCAGGGAGGAATCCCCGTGTCCACCACCCCGAATTTGTATCGACGGTGATGCAATCGAGGCGGGTCACTGGTGACTGCCGACAACGACACCAGCAGAGAGGCGCGTTGTGTCAGGAAATCGTGCTAAAATTGGACTCCGCCGAACTCTACGATCGTTCACCGTATCACGAAGTTAACTGTCTACAAAACACTGATTAGACCGCTAGTCCTCTATGGGCACGAAACATGGACCCTACGTGCAGAGGACCAACGCGCCCTTGGAGTTTTCGAACGGAAGGTGTTGCGCACCATCTACGGCGGAGTGCAGATAGAAGACGGGACTTGGAGAAGGCGAATGAACCACGAGCTGCATCAGCTGCTGAGAGAACCTACCATTGTCCGTCCATACCGCGAAAATCGGGAGGCTACGGTGGGCGGGTCACGTCATCAGGATGTCGGATAGCAACCCGACTAAAATGGTTCTCGAGAGTCATCCGACCGGTACAAGACGTGGAGCACAGCGAGCTAGGTGGGTCGACCAAGTGGAGGACGATCTGCGGACCCTACGCAGAGTGCGGAACTGGAGACAGACAGCCATGGACCGAGTGGAATGGAGGCGGCTACTATGTATAGCAGAGGCCACCCCGGCCTTAGCCTCATCGGTAAGGTAAGGTAAGTATTTAACCATAGTCGTGCATTAGGGTCATTATGACCCCAAAACGTGCACTACGTCAGCGGGTTGGGCGTCACGTAATGCACGAAGAAGGTTGAACAAATATTTTTATAACACTTTCACTTTGTATCTATGATCCAATTGTTGAACACTGACATAATCCAAACTATTAGACAAAAAATCAGCTGACCTAATCGTGAAACCCCTAATTTCCAGAGCGTTCCAGGGGTATTCCAGGGGGTCCCAGGGGGTATCATGGGCATTCCATAGGGTTTCAGGGGGTTTCATGGGATTTCAGGGGGTCCCACGGTTGTTCCATGAATGTTCCAAGAGGTTTCAGGAACGTTTCATGAGGCTTCATTGGGTCCCAGGGGGTTTCAAGAGCGTTCCATAGGGCTCTAGGCGTTGGTTTCATAGGCGTTCCAGGGATGTTGCAAGGTTTCATGGGGTTTCAGGAGCATTTCATAGGTATTATTGGGTTTCTGGGTTATTGGCGACCATTAGACATTCCAGAGGTGTTCCAGGGGATCTCAGGAGTTTCCAGAGGCGTTCCTGAGATGTTCTAGGAGGCTTAAGAGGGTCCCCGAGGTGTTCGAGGGAGTTTTAGGAGGTTTCTGAAGCGGTGGTTTCAGGGAGCCTCAGGGGGTTCCAAGGATGTTTCAAGGGGTTTCAGAAGGGTTTCAGGTGCGATCCAGGAGTTTTGAAGTGATTGCAGAGTTGTTCCAGGGCTATTACAGAGACCCAAAGGATTTCAGGAAGATTAAAAGGGTTTTCAAAGGCGTTTCATGGTGATCCAGGAGATCTCAGGATGTTTCAGGGTCCGGGATATGCCTCACGAGGTGCTGGTCCGGGAATTTATCCCTGATATCAACTTAAACTCTGCAACGCCTTGTAACCCATCGGAAAATACCTTGAAACTTCCTTGAAGGCCACCTAAATCTTCCCTGAATCCTCCAAACCGTCCTGAAAGCCCCTGAAGAGCCTTGGTACGTCTTAAAACTCCTCTGGAACATCCCTGGAGCCCCAAGGTCCTCTCTGGAATTTCTCCAAAACGCCCATGAAACCCAATAATAAAATTCTGACAAATTTGAATAGTTTAAAGAAGCGTAAAAATGTGGGTTGCAGACTTCCGGTTCTTATTGTTCAATTTTCTCCTAGAAAATGGAATTTAAGGGAATTCCAGGAAATTTCATTGGGAAGTTTAAGCAATTACTTGACCTAGATGTTTACTAGATATTTTTATTTAACCATTATGCACGGAGAACAAATGGAAACCTTGATAACCTTATATAAATGAAATAAATTTCACTTTTTGATCGTCAGTTCTTTACCTCTGTCCCGTGGTTAGATCAAAATTACATTTTTTATAATTTCAAATTATCTGCGAACTATTCTGAATTTCATATTATCTAAACATTCCAAACAATGACGAGTTCTCAACAAACCGCAAATCTGTATAGGGTCTGGGACCATTTGGGCAGGAGCACCTATTTTGGGCACTTGCTGCTATAACTCAGTCAATTTCAAACCGATTGACTTGAATTTTCAAACATGACTAGCTACTGTGCCTAGCTGATCGTGTCTCAAAAATCAAGCCAATCGGTTCAAAATTGACTGAGTTACAGCAGCAAGTGCCCAAAATAGGTGCTCCTGCCCAAATGGTCCCAGACCCTACCTTCAATCAGCTCAATGCGATCTAAATTGAATAATCATGAACTGAGTAAACTCTGTGAAAAGTCTCCATCTGCCAATGAACGTAGACCTAGACACTGACCACAAAACGCCGGAGCACCGCGCATACATAAAATGTTATCAGTATCAATTTAGCCGCGCACCTATCAACAGCCTCACGTGTGCCGCGCCACACTCTGCGATGACTTCGACTGGCGAAATAATCGCACTCAACAACGCCGGCGAGGCTGCTGAAGGTTGGCGGAATTTGGACTTCTTCCGGGATGTGGTATCACAAGACTTGGGCCTTCCGGAGGATGAATTCTGCTTGAGCAACTTGGAAGTGAACGATGCCACCGGTAAGCAGTCGGGTTTCATGTCCTTGCTACACCGTGTCAAGGTAGATGTCGAGTTCAAGAATGGAAAATGTGAGCGAAAATCGTACGTCGTGAAGGAGAAGTCCAGCGATGTATTCGGCGGAGATTGGGTGGAGAAGTTCAACGTTTTCGACAAGGAGTTTGAAGCGTACCAGAAGCTGATCCCGGAGTATGAAAAGCTATTTCGACATGAGGTTCAATTCGGACCTAGGTGCGTCTGTGAATTACTGGTAAAAAGCAAAACAGAACACGATTTTTATGATTGTAGATTCTTCAAAGCAGTTGCAACGCCATTCACAGTGATGGTAATGGAGGATCTGATCGCATCTGGATATGAAATGAAAGACTGTAGCAATCGGTTGAATTTGTCGGACAGTAGAGTAGTGTTGTCCAAACTGGCCAAGTTTCATGCCGCATCTGCTGTGTACTATAAACACGTATTGAACAATCAAGTACATCTCTAATAAACAGTTTGAAATCAATCTCTCTGCTTCAGAATGGACCATATTCCAAGCTTTTCAAAACCGGTATGTATGATGAAGCAACAGCGGGCGACAGTGAGGCTTATATTGGGAATCTGTTCAAGTCCTTGGTGGCGAGCATGAAGGATCGCAACGTATCTAGTCAGTTCTTGGATTTGATAGTATGTGCTCAATTCCAATCCGTACATGTAAGAATCTCATCAGTATATTTTCAGAATCAATGGAACGCAAATCCTTATGTCTCCGGAGCAAAATTGTTTCGCTTGAATGACAAAGACTTTAACGTCTTGAATCACGGTGATCTTTGGATGAATAATGTAATGTTTGGCGACAGCGATCTTCTAGTGGTAAAATCTGCTGTGAATCTATAACCGACAAATTAGTATACTTATTACCGAGTCCTTCTATTCCAGATCGACTTTCAGATTGCCTTTTTTGGAAGCTTCACGTTCGACTTCCTAGAGTTCGTCCTGTGCACGGTTGAAGTAGACGAAGTCCTCAATGGATTTGATGAGCTCGTCGAGTATTACCACCAGGAACTAAAGGATGCGTTTGACACATTGAACCACTCCGACTTGTCGCCTTCGTTAGAAAGTTTGCAAGCAGACATCGAAAGACACGGGTTTTTGGCGGCACTCCTTATTATAGAGG
The DNA here is from genome assembly GCF_035046485.1 of Aedes albopictus. NCBI lineage: Eukaryota > Metazoa > Arthropoda > Insecta > Diptera > Culicidae > Aedes > Aedes albopictus. The sequence continues at coordinate 157,213,868 of NC_085138.1, read as the reverse complement.
CGATACCAATGATAACCTACAGCAAGGTGGGAGAATTAAGCATGGACCTCATGTCTTCATCGGAACCGGAAGGTGAAGAGTTCAGAAGAAAATTATATCACAACGAAAAATTTGTCGAAGTTGTGGATCGATTGTTGCCTTTCCTGTACGAACGGGGATATTTGAAATGTCCGAATGGTTTGTAAATTTGTAAATATATTTAGCCATTTTCACGAAGATTTCGTTTGATAATCATAGTTATTGGTTAAAGATAGTTCACATGGTGCGTCCAACATTAGGGGAAGGGAGGGATTGTTTTTTATTCTTCTTCTAAGCCATAGGGAATAATCTGCTCAACAGACACCTGAACAGGGTGGTTCAGGTAGTGGGGGGTTAAGGGATCGTCTTCTACAACTAAAGAAAAACCAGTACTGCTCTTTCCTCGACCCACTAAGCAACAATCCCAAGGTCGCCAAACCTTTCGTCTCTCCGGAACCACCAAGAAGGCATTGCTTCAGAGAAGAGCTAGTCTTTTTTTATTTTTTAAAAATAATCTTTATTAGTATCTCAATCAATTTTTACATTCTTCAACTTAATCTAGGTGTTCTGTGTATTATAACACACTATAATCCTAATTTGGTAAAATAAATTTAAGCTATTATCAACACACTTATTTCAGAGTCACTTGTTCGGCTGTTCTATTTTCGGTAAAAGTTTGGATTACCGAAGTTCAGCACAGTTTTACCGAAGTTCGGCTAATCTTTACCGAACGTTCGGTAAACATTACCGATGATTCAGTAGAGTTTACCGAACGTTCGGTAATTTTTTGACGAACTTCGGTAATATGTTGCTGTACATTCGGTAATCTGAACTTTTACCGAAAATAGAACAGCTGAATACGGTACTTTATTTTAAGTGTGAATACTAATTAAATTAATTATATATTGACACATTCTACCGTGACGTTACAACGTTTTGACGCATTCGTAGTCAGATTTTCCTCTATAACTCATGAAAACGAGCGAAAACCGCAAAATATTTTTTCATATTAGGATTCCTTGTAAAATGTCTGATATATTTGACCTATTGAACATTTAGTTTTCATTAGAAAAACGTGTTCCCGACCCTCTCTAACGCTCTACCAACATCTTAAAAAATCTGCTCGGGTTTTTATGATGTTCTGATTTTTTTTTCCACCATTGAAATTTATTGGTTTGTTCTTCAATTCAATGGAATAAAACATTTAAATTTCGGATTTGTTTTTGAATAATCGACTTTTACATTTCGTGACGCTACAACGCCCGTTCAGTTTCAAACAGGGTTCTGCTCGCGTTGTAACGTCACGAAAATGCACATAATTTTTGAATCAGAATAATCAGACAAAATTGCCCGAATTTGTAAATATATTATTGCATTATTTTTACTGCTCCAAGAGCAACTTTATTCTATTAAAAATCCGTTTTGTGATAAATGGCTCGGAGGGTCAAGTTGTTGCTATTACCAGTATGAAAACTCCTTCATGAAGGTTAATGGTACCCATCTTCGGCCTAGTACCACCCATAGTCATCTAATATTGTCCCAAAGACTAAACCGTTGATATTCATTACTTCGCACCGCCAGATATTTAGATTTTGCAGCATAAAACTAATCAGGCTGTCGAATTAAACATTTTTTCAATAATTTATGCAATGTCATTGATTCAATTAAAAACGCTTTAAGATGTGCGAGCAGTTATTGAACCAAAGACATACCTGAGAATCTGCATACCACTTAGGGGCATCAATTTCTGTGATTCCAGAGACAAATAGACCTAATTCTGACAAAAAAATCCATCCTATATATGTCAGAGTCATAATTACTTAGAGAGTTAGTGTCTTTGGCAAAGTTGTTGGATAAGTCAAAATATTACAGCTGATTTACTATTGGATGTGGGATTCAGACACACTAATTATAAGTTTACAATAGTTTAGAATTTCTCAAAACAAATTTTGACTAGTTGAGAAACTATTTTTTGGCAAAATCTTTGAACATTTTATAAGAAGTCACATCATGTTGAATATTTTTTGAATAATTATAAAGTGCATGATTTTTCAAAATTTCAACTATCACTAGTCAGTTAGAAACATGAACCAAACGGCTTTTAAACTGAAAATTCTTGACAAGATTAACAACTTTTCCAAAGACATCGACATTCTAAAGTCTAAAGTCTAAGTAATTAGAGTCCTGAGATATATGATTTTCAATTTCGTAGGTGTTACGTCTGTTTGTCGGTGATTCTTGTTATATCAAAAATAGATGTAACACTGACGTAATATCCATCCCATATATTTCAAGATCCTAACTATTTAGACAGTTGGTGTCCTCGACAAAATTGTTTGGCTGGTCAAGAACTTTCAATTGATGGGCCGTATGATTTCAAATCCTTCCACTAGGAGGCGCTAGAGAACATACACATTTTTAGTTTTAGTTATCTCAGGATCGTGATTAATTGGAAAGATGGTTGCTTTATTAAAGTTGTTTGATAGATCATTAGACTTTCAGTTTAATAGCCGTATGGTGTTAGTGTCTGCCACACAGTGGTGGTAGTTGCAAATTTTCAAAAGCGTGCAAATTTTATTGAATACCCAAAACACATTCAACAAGCCGTAACTTTTTGTAAAATATATTAAAGATTCTCAAATTTTGACTGATAGTTCCTCATCTTGTTATCTGTAATTTCTACAATTTTGGACTTTATTGGTTAGCTCTGCACTAAGATGGAGCGCCTTAAGCAGAATCATATTTTTGACTGTGTTCTATTATCTATTATATCTAAGGAATAAGTGAATCAAATCAAATTAAATTTTGAAAGTTGAGAATTATATATTGATCTTTGATTACAATTTGATTTGAATACAATATGTCCAAAGTGAAAAAAGTTCCAGCTTGTAGAATACTTTCAATAAATTCTAATCCCTTGCCTGCTTTTGCAAAATGGAAACTAAAGTTTTCTAGTGGCAAAATCTCGCATCTATTGTTAAATCAACTGCAAGTCCTTTACTTACCAAACAACTTTGCCGAAGAAATCGTATTTCTATGTAAAAGGGATCCTGAGATGTATGAAATTTAAAATTTGTAAGTTATCTAGCGCCGCCTGTTGGTGGAACTTTAAATCAATTTATCCATCAACTGTAAGTCTTTGAACAAATTAATAACTTTGTAATTTCGTCAGTGTTTCGTATGTTGGCCACTCATATCACAGAAATTTTCGGTTTGTGTGGTATTAGATTACGATTAAAAAGTTTTACAATATCGCACTACAATAACATCGTAGATTTTGGCCAAACACCATCTCCTCCGTCCTTCAAAAGTCTACGTAGTTTATTAACCGGCAATGGTACGCAATTTATAAACGATATCTTGAAAAAGAGCTCATACACAACGAGAACGAAACTGTTTTGAATATAGAACTCCGTTTGTCCAATTCAGAAGCCGTCCAAGCCAGAAAGATTTGGTCTTTTCCACAGAACTTTTTTTCGTGACGTTACAACGCAAACTTCAACCAGGTGAAACTCAGGCTTCCGTGAACCGATTTTCTTTTTTTAGTCTCATTTGAAAGATCTTTTCGAGTACAAAGAGCATACAAAATTTCAGATTTGTATCGTTTTCCGTATTTGAATAAAATTTAAAAATGTTGATTTTTTCGTGACGTTACAACGCAATAAAAACCCATACTATGATCAGCCATATTTCAGAGTTGTAAAGTCTTCCGATTAAAAATCTTTTTATGCTAAAAAATCTACATATATTTATCTACAAATGATGGATGACTTTTGAAAAGTCAGTGTGCTGGTGTTTGAAATACGATAGTTTGGATGAAAAGTGTGCCTAAAAGACTTAAAATCACGGTTTTAATGTTAATCTTAATCGTCGTTCAATTTATATTTATTGTCACACTAATATCATGTCGAATACATTTTTGGATGACGAAAGGAATGTAGAATGTGATAAAAATGTCAAATATGTCATAACTTTACTTTGAAAAATTGGTATTGATGATACGGGGCCCGTGGAATGTGTCTATTACATTTCATTTGCTGTAGCAGTTGAGAGAAGAGTTAGTGCACATCACTCCCTCAAGGTGATGTGCGTATCTTGCCCTCGAAAGGCGGGCAGGGTCAATCACCATGCCCGCGCTCAACTGTTTTGCAAGCACCAAGAATTGTTGCTTACGTGCCACGCGATTTGACCTGTTGTAGCTCAGGCCCTACCAGCTAGCACCAGAAAAAGATGCTGACAGTGGGGCCTCCACACGCAAATAAAACCGTTCCAGAAAACGTCAACTTTCAGTCACGAAATCTGGAACGAGCTGGAACATGGCTTACGATTGTACACCATGAATTAAAGTCATGGATTCAAGAACAACAAGGAACAATGTTCCGCAAACTAAACGTAACGCCTGCGAAATCGAGCACCGGCACTACGGAAAATCACAGAAACGTGATTTTCGTTCCAGAAAACATCCATCAGTTCATGAGAGTGGCAACATTGTTTTCAAAGGCTAGAACTTTGTTCACGGCTACGTTCCCATAAACGCGATTTTGTTCACGGACATGAGCACCTATTTCACGGTCGGCATTTAGTCGACGATAAATTTCAAAGGATTTTCGTCGTGTCGTAATTGAACTTCGTCTACGTTTATTTTGACTTTTACAACATACTTACCTATCACAATCAAGATAAACTGCAGCACAATATGTGGATACACATTTCGATAATGACAAATATCGTAATACAATGAGCGGAACTATTCGGCAACAATTATTACTGTTGGTTTTATACACTGGCACTTGCGGCAGGCGCTTGCATAGGGTCAATATAAAAAAAATCCACTGAAACACAACTCACATACAATACCAAATACACAACTGCAATTGCACTGAACTTTTTCACATTTAAGATACTTGAATAAGCTGTAACAATATCCTTTTCAAGCAACAGAACCAATTTAGCGAGAGTAGACGTTCGCGACACTTGTATGGACAGTAGCTGCAGAGAGGATGTTTGTTTTTGTGCGTGCGTTACCAATCATGACAGCACGCATGAACGGAGTTCCGGAGAGCGGAACTAAATCGCGAATGTGATTGATGTGGATCGCAATATCGTGATAGCAGTTCACATTTTTGCAAAGCGTTATGAAATGGACAGACCAATCGAACGACCGCAAAGTTTGTTCCTAGATTTATGACAATTCATCTCGAAAACTGGATTTTCTCATCACGTTAACTAGAACTACATCACGAAATTGAATAAGATGTAGGTTCCGCTTCTCGTGATATTTTGTTCCGGAATATCGGAACGGTTTTATTTGCGTGCACCTGTCCCAGCCCCTACCAGGACCCCTTTCCAACCGCGGGCTCGGATCCAACCCAGTAGACCGACAGGTTGTGATGGCACAAATGTCCCAAATGGAGGATAACGTGCCTCTGGAGCCGGCCTTCTGATACCTCTTGTACTGCATCTGGACTAGCCATTCTCCGTGTCCACGCGCCACCTCCTCTGTAGCTCTCAGACGATATGGGTGATAGCCGTTGAAACGGCATTCCAGCTAACCTCATCCCTACACATCCTCTGGACCAAGTTGTCCGGAGTTGTGTCCTCCCCGCATGTTGCAAGCATGCGGTCACGCATTGTGCGAAAACGCGGGCACACGAACAAAACGTGTTCCGCCGTTTCCTCTGAACCATTGCACACTGGGCATTTGGGAGAATCCGCATGCCCGAAACGGTATAGATACTGTCGGAAGCAACCATGACCTGAAAGGACCTGTGTCAGGTGGAATGTGACTTCCCCATGGAGCCTATTAATCCAACTCTCTACCCTCGGTATCAACCAATGGGTCCACCTTCCTTTGGTGGAACTGTCCCACGCGCGCTGCCATTTGACCATAGAGCCTCTATGATAGAGGCCATCCTGGCAGTCCTGCGTATGCCTCTTGTATCGCGCATTTCGAAGGACTCCATGTTCTCTCTGATAAGGGATTCCAATGATGACGCAGGCACATCAGCCTATAAGTACTTTCCAGGTTACCAGGGTAGCTCTCGGTACTTAGCACCATGCCCCACGCCGAACCGCCATATCTTAGTATGGACGTAGCGACACTAGCCAGAAGCTTGCGATTACCTACCGGCTTACACCGCAAAACTATTGGACATCATCCGGGATAGTGGCACTATAGCTGTTGAGGTTGTTTTGCAGGCTTGGTTTTGCTGCCCCTTGCGCGTTTCGCAATCGCTTTGGGAGCATGGTTGCTTGCGCTGGCCGTCCCTTTCTTCCTTCTGGGCTTTCCGCCCGCCCCGGCAGAACGCTTCTTACCACCAGGGTGCCGTTACGGCTCCGACGAGCTGCATGATCTTATGCGCCATCGTCACGTTGCCAGCGAAAAGGAAGCAGGTCCGTTTGCTCGCATCGCACGGACAGAAATGTTGTCTGCTTGATATAACTTTTCCCATAGTTCTCTCAAGCTTCGAAGACATTCTTGGCATAATTGCTTCAAATGGTTGATTCATAATGATTTGATGTCTACATCAAGCATCTGTTTCATTTGAATCAACATCATTGAACACCAACCATCAAACGCTTAAACCAAGCATAAGTGTCATAACTTCAACCCGTGTTGACCCAGCCTCCTGTCTGCTATCTACTCACTCAGTCATTGTTCAACATGGCGGCGGTAGTTCGAAGTGACGATTTTAGTTTTATTGTAAAAACTTGGTTTTTCAATTATTGTTTACTGACTGCCAACCAGAACAAGTGTGCTCTACAATTACCAATCTTCCGGGATTCGCCATTTCAGAATTCAGATGAGTGCTTGGGTAAGTGTGCCGCCGGTAATGGGGTACATGAATTTACAAGCTCATGATGACTGTGTTGTGTTTTCCAGGTGCAGCTTATTACTCAACCTACCAATCGAAAGATGATTCAAAATGTAGCACCTAGACCGCCACCACCGGAATCAACGCCATCCTGCAGGAATCGCCAAGTTCGGGCAAGGAAACTCAGGCCCCGCAGATATGTAAAGGAGATTTTTTTGCGTGTGCCATCTGTCGACAGATGACATGCTGCAAGCGGAAAAGCGCAAGACCGGACTGGCTACCATGGTGGAGTTCGGAATCGACGTTAGTCTGCTGGTGCGCCGTTCCACCGAACGTTTGATCCACCAGTTCAGCGACTGGTTATACCACTAAGAGTTCAGTTTTTTTGTTGCGTGTTATAGTTTGTAATTATTTGAAACAAAAAATAGTTGAAAAGAATAAGGAAAATAAAGAATGTATGGGAAATTTTAGCCAATTAAAAGTACCTGTAATGGTGGTATTTAAGGCAATATGTTACAGTTAGAACATATTGCACTAAATTACGATCATTTTAGAATTGTTTATCCTAAATTTAACCTAATTTGAACATTTTTTTGTGTATGCTTAAAACAGCTTAAAACAACCATCTAATATAGTTCGTTTAAGCTTCAACTTTAGGGTTAAGTTAAACATACACATGCTTGGATATACCATGAGAATAAATGAGCTGTCAAACCATCAACAATAAATATTGTTGATGAAAGCATAATATGATTGAGTCAACCATATTTCTTGTTCTAATCAGTTCATCAATTTACATCATTTCAAGCTTCTGTTATGCTTCGTCCTATGGTATTATGCGTAATACAATCTCAAAAAGGGATTATATAAAAGTCAGTGCACAAATATGCTTGTTCGCGACCGCAATATGATTGACTTAACTTTATATTTTTCTCCGTGATCGGCCGCACTCCGCTCTTCTACCAGGAGGTCATACTCCTTCTTGATCAGAGCCAGCGATTTGCGGAGCTTCAGCAGGCCCTGGTTCAGGCTCTTGCTGATGGTAGTCCGCCCGCTTGTTTAGCCGATCAGCTCATCTGTTCGGCAACTATCAACATCTTTGGTGGCCCGCTCCTGATGCGGTTCAGCGCCCGCGTGAGGTTCGCCCGGTCTGATTGTGTCTTGGTTCCAGACATCTAAAGCATACCTCCGGTGACTCGGGCAAGGTCAGCTGGCATACTGGTTAGCCCACCTTGTGATTCCCTATTTTAACGGACTTGTTTGCGTCCGACACAGGTAGCTGTTCCAAGGCTATCTGTGTCCCTGCCGGGCCCTTCCGTAGCCGAACGGCTGCGGTGGCCACCTGCACCTCGTGCTGTTGCCGCAGTACCGTGACGAGCTCTTCCGCGTCAATGATCTCAGACTCGCCTCCACCGTAAGAGCCCTCACCTCGACGCTCTCACCAAGGACCTCTTCCACCAGACTTTTGTAGGCGGCGCCCTCGCGCTCCTTGTCGTGCTTGAGCTCGATGATCATCTCGCCCGTACGAGTATGTCTAATACTGCACACTAGTATGGGACAAACATCAAATTCTCGCTCCAGTTGACTTTTTTGATTCCATTTAGGTCCCATATGAACTGTACAAAATTTTAGCGCAATCGGTGAAACTATAATTTAGCGCAAGCGGTTCATAGTTTTCATAGGATTTACCATGGAAAAAGTTACACTTTCAGATAAAAAATCCCAGAGGTCGTCCCTTGTCCCCTAAATTCAAATCGATCAATGCTTCTTGTGGAAATAACATTTATGAAACTTTCCTTCGAAGACCGCAAAACGCTTGGATGCTTGTGGAAAAAGTTATTTATTTATTACCGATTAGTGATCGAACGAACGGCTTTTCGTTTTGTTTTATTAGCAGCACTGTAGCTGTTGCCTTGGCTGCTGCTGTTTCTGGGGGTGGTGATGCCTCCCGCCGCCCCATGCAACAACGGCAGCAGCAGTGCTGCTGATAAAACAAAACAAAAAGCCCTTCCTTGGATCACTAATCGGTAATAAATCAATAACTTTTTCCACAAGCATCCAAGCGTTTTGCGGTCTTCGAAGGAAAGTTTCGTAAATGTTATTTCCACAAGAAGCATTGATCGATTTGAATTAAGAAGACAAAGGGCGACCTCTGGGATTTTTTGTTTGAAAGTGTAACTTTTCCCATAGTAAATCCTATGCAAACTTTGAACCGCTTGCGCTAAATTATAGTTTCACCGATTGCGCTGAAATTTTGTACAGTTCATATGGGGCCTAAATGGGATCGAAAAAGTCGACTGAAGCGAGGATTTATTTTTTTCATACAAGCGTGTCCCACGCTACTGCACACGTCGGCTCCCAGATTGAAGAACTTGGCGTCGTTCCTCATCGCTTTCAAAACTTCCGAGTACTTTGACTGTGCGGTCTTGATGACGAGCACATCGCCTTTCCCGCGTTTGGCACCTGCTCTTCTATGCCTTCTTGATTTGGCGTCCCTGATCTCCTCGACTGGCGTTTTTTCTTCTTCCTCTTCCACTCGACCTACGTACAAGGGGGATCCTTCCCTTGGATCACCCTACTCTATGGTTGCTGAAGGCCTAACAACGTTCGCAACCTAATCCCTGTTCTCTTCCATCCGGCACGGACCAGCCTTTTCAGGTCTCTCTCCTTCCCAGCTTCCCGGGACACGTGGCTGGAGTCCAACTTTCCGGCATTACTGCCGACCTTCGTGGTAAGTATCCGCCTGGCTTTGCGGGCACCGCCGGACAGCTCCTCACCTGACGGCAGCCTCGCCCGCTTCTGCGAGTGCTTATTGCAGACTCCCTAGGTCCTCCTCAACTGCAAAAAGTCAACGTGTGCACGGCCTTCCACGAAGCCTACGACCGCTTCCTGGTTTTCTGCTGAATATGATTTTAGCTTGTCGATCCTCCGGCATGCGAGCTACGTGCCCAGCTCACCGCCACCGCAGCCTGCCGTGTTTTATTCGAGTCACAATATCCATGTCTTGGTACAATTCGTAGTTCATGCGACGCCGCCAAATGCCATCCTCCAGTTTACCGCCGAGTATTGTTCGCAGCACTTTACGTTCGAAGAATCTTAAGGCTCTTCGATCATCTTCTTTCAACGTCCATTGGCGTAGCTAGGGGGGGTTCCAGGGGTGCCTGGCACCCCCTAGAACAAATTTGGCACCCCCTAGAATTTTTCCTTGACAGTCACCTAAAATTTAAAACTTCACACAATAATTCCAATATTCATTAATGGCACATTTGTACAAAACTTAAGCTCAGCCGGAATTACTTATATAACTGTTGTACGTTTTGGCGTTTTGGATATTGGTAAAAACAATACCTCTATCTACTCGTACAGTGATTTCTCTAGGCTTCCTTTATGTATTCCTCCCGATATTTCTTCAATAAACTTCCCTTAGGATACTCCGGGCAGTCCTGATGGGGTTGTACATACTAGAAATTTCTGCAGAGATTGATCCAGCAAATTCTGCTAGGATTTCTGTGGATATTCTTACTATGATTCTTCTCGGAATTCTTCTAAGGATTCCTCTAAAAATTTCTATTAGGATTTCTTCAGGAATTTCTGGTGGAATTATTCAAGCAATCTTCCTGGAATCCTTTCAGAAGTTACTCCGGTGATTCATCCAGGAATTCCTTCAGAGATTTCATTCAGAGATTTTATTTAGAGATTTCATTCAGAGATTCTTCCAGAAATTTCTCATGGAATTCCTTCAGGCGCTTATATTGGCCTTCATCCGGGAATTGTTACTAGGATTTCTCAAGCTGCGATTCTTCAATCAATTTCTCTTCTCCTCTTAAAATTCTCACTGTGGTACCTTCTGGAATTCTACCTGGAAAGTTCTTCCGGAAAATCTTCTGGAAGATCTCCCTGAGATTTTTCTATAAAATCTTTTCCTTTATTCTTCCATACATTTCTTCAGGCGATTTCCCCAACAACTTCTATTGACCTTCTTCCATGAATTAAAGCTGGAATTCTTCAAACAATTCCCATTAGGACTCCTTCAGAAATACTTCTAGGGATTTCTCCTGGCATACTTACTTGCTGCATTACTTTCGGGAAATCTTCCTGATATTCCCCCAGAAATTTCCTGCGATTTCATCAGGGGTTCCTCCAGTATACTTCTACCGATTTTTGCAAGGAGAACTCTAGGTATTCCTCCAGGAATTTGTTAGAGGAACTTATCTTAAGATACCCCTGGCATTGCTGATTCTAGGGTTTCTCTAGAAATTACTTCTATGATAGCTCCCGGAGTTCTAGGAATTCCTCTAGATATTCCAGCTGTGACTGGTCAAGCAATTCATGCGGTTCATCCAGCTATTCTTCCTCCAGAAATTCTAACTGTGATACTTCAGAAATTATGCTACGGATTCTTCTAGAGCTTTCTCCTGGCTTTTTTGCTGACACCTTTCCAAGCAATCTTCCTGGATTTTTTGCAGAAATTCCTTTGGTTGCTCCACCAGGGATTTCTCCAAGGACTCATCCAGGAATTCCTTCAGAGATTTTTTCCAAAGATTCCTCCAGAAAATCCACATGGAATTCCTGCAGAAATTTTTTTTGGCCTTTCTCCAATAATACCTCAAACAACTTCTCTTGTGATTCTCCAGAAATTTTGCAATTCCTCCAGAAATGCAATTCCTCCAGAAATGTTTACTATGATACGTCCAAAAATTCTTCCTAGTGATTCCTATACGAATTTATCCTAGCATTATGGTTGGAATTCTTACTGAGATTCTTTCAGATAATCCTCCTGCGATTCCTTCAGGGCTTTCTCTATAGATTATTCCAGAATACCTCTACCGGTTCTTGCAGCGACTTCTTTAGGTATTCCAAGGTTTTTTTTCTGTGGATTCCCTCCGGCATTCCTGAGAGGGTTTCTCTAGAAATTCCTGTACAATTTTCTCCAGCAATTCCTTCTAGGATTTCAGCTGAGGTTTCTGCAGTAATACATGCCAGAATCCTTCTAAGAATACCTCCTGAGATTTTTCCTGTGATTTCTTCAGAATTTCTCCGGTGATTCCGCTAGGAATTTTTATCCAAGATATTTTGTCCACGGATTCTCTCATAAATTTTCTATGGGATTCCTAAGAACTCCTCTTATTGGCCTTTATCCAGGAATTACAGGTGGATTTATCAAGCTATTCCTGCTGTGCAGAGATGCCATATATACAGATTTATCTGTATTATAGAGATTTTTGAGCATCTGTACAAATTTCGTTTTATATGAAATATAGATTTTTGAGCTAGAGGTGCTATTTTATTTTTGTATGGGATACAGATTTTTCACCCACATTTTGTATGGGATACAGATTTTTGGAAATACAGATTTTTCAAAAAATCGTCTGGCATCCCTGCTACTGTGGTTTTTCCAGCAATTCCTCCTAGGACTCCTCCGATCATTCTTACTGTAGTACTTCCCAGAGTTCTTCTAGGGATTCTTCCAAGAATTTCTTCAGAGATTCCATCAAAAACTTACTGGGATCTCCTAGGAGTCTTGCAGAAGTACCTTCGATGTATCCTCCTGGAAATCCTAAAAAAAATCTGGGATTTCTCCAAATATTTCTTGATGGACTTCTCCAGGAACTCCTCATGACTTTCATGCTGGAACTTCTCTTAGGATTACATAAGCGATTCCTGCTGCTTCTACAATGAATTGAAAATTGTTACTGTGATACCTGCAGGAATCCCTCTAAAGATTTCTCCTGGAATTTTTGCCGGGATTCTTCTAGACAGTTTTCCTAGGATACTTTCATAAATGCCTTTCATTCTTCCAGGTATTTTTCTAAAGACTCATGATTCATGGATTACTCTAGAAATTAATCATGGTATTACACCTGGAACTCCTCTTGGCCTTCTTCAAGGAAATCTTGCTGAAGGAATCCCAAAAGAAATCTCTAGATGAATCCCTTAACGAATTTCGGGAATAGTTGGAATTTCCAGAGAAATCCTAAGAGGTATTACTAGAGAAATCTCTAGTGAAATCCTATGGGAATGTACGGGAAAAACTTGTAATTATTTAGAAGGCACAGAATGTTGCCAATTGACAAAATGAGAGACAAATTGTGGAAAAAATCGCGTTCTGTTGGGATTCGAGAACACACGGATCCGTATTTGCTAAACCGCAGTATGGCCATTTCTTTAAGGGTTCCTTAAGCATGGTTGTTTTTTTTTTAATTTCTATGGTAGTTTCATTGGAACCCAACAAACATTTTAGCCACAGAGAAACAGACGTAACACTATGAACAAATTTCATTAAAAACATCGTCACGAAACGTAATCGCTCAATGCTAAACGTACTGTGTTTGGCCGGGCCGCTACTAGATGGCAGTAGTGAGCAAACGTCAAACAGGAGCAAAAACGATGCCAGTGCCGCGAATGGTCAATCGACCTACTACTGAATATTTGAATCAACCTTTTTATAGAAGAGGAACAAACCACACTTAAGCAAACTTTAGTTTAAGAAACTGATATTTAGCTAGTTACGTTTCTTGGGAATGCAATCAACAATTTCTTTGATTTTTTTTCATATTCCTCCGTAATTATTTTGTCAATTTCTTTTTCAGTTAATTTGCAAATTTCTCAGGCAATTTCATCGTGATTACTTTTGTAATTCTTTATGTTTTAATTGTATTTAAATTTATTGCTTCCGAAAATTGCTGAACTGGAAATTCGTAAATTCTCAAATGGACTTGCTTAAAGAAAATCCTACGAAATTCACGAAAAATTACCTGCCAAATTCCCAAAGAAATTGCCAGAAAAAATCCATCAAAATTACCTTAGAGCTTTCAAAGTAGTTGCCAAATTAATTCATTTAGGAATTATCAGAGGAATTTCTAATGGAAATAGTAAGGCTTTTTAAAGAAATTGGCCGAATCCAATTTCACAATAAATTTCCAAAATATTCTATAAAAAATTCCACGAACATTCACAAAAAAAAATCGAAGAAATTCTCAAAGAATTTTCGAAATCATCAAAAGAATTTCTTAAGAAAATTTAGAAAGAATTTCAAAATTTTTTCAAAGAAATTTCCGAAGGAAATCTCTAAGAATATTGTAGAATTATTTTCCAAAGGAATTACCGAAGAAGTTCCTAAAGTAATAATAGAAGTTTCCAAGATTTCCAAAGGAATTGCTGATAAAATTCCCAAATAAATGTTCAATGCAAGTAACATCGGGAATGCCGAAAGTGTTCAGAAAGCATCTGCTGCAGGAATTCCTTGGATGATTACTAAAGAAATCTAGAAAAAAAAAATGTCTAAATATTTTTTATTTTAATTATTGAAGCGATTTATAAAAGAACTTCCGAAGGAGTTTTCGAAAGAATTAGTGAAGAAATACCTAATAGCATCGATAATGGAAGTCCAAAATATCTACGAAAATCCGAAAAAAGTAGAATGACTTGCTGAAGACATTTCCAAAAACAATTGTGAGGAAGTTCCCAGAGTCAATGTCGAATAAATTACCAAAGGCTTCACTAAAAGAATTCCCAAAGGAATTGACTGAAGAGCAATTGGAGAATTTTTAAAAGCAAATATAAATAGAATTGCTAACATTAACAAAACATCGCTTGAAAGACTACTAATAAATTGGCGAAGGAACTCCCGAGAAAACATTTCAAAAGATTTGCCAATGAAATAAAAAAAGCCAAATAATCTCCAAGTGGAATTGCCGAAGAAACTTTCCGATGAAATTTTCAAAGGATGCGTAAAAGGTGTTTAGTATCAAGTTCCAGACATATTATTTAATCAATTCTTAAAGAAATTAACGAAGAAATTTGTCAAATTTAAAGGAATTACTGAGAGATTTCTAAAAGAAGTCTTAATTGAAATAAATTGCAAAACAATTTTCAAATACATTTCCGCGAATATTACCTGATGAATTACCGAAACAATGTTTAGCCGAAAACACAAATTTCTTGTATTATATTATAGCATAGGCTCAGAATCCCGAATTGTGGTCAAACCAAAAATGAAAATATGTATCCTGATTTTGCAAAAAAAGACTCTTACAATTGTTCTTGAAAACTATTTTATAAGGGTTTTTATCATGCAATAAACAGATAGTATGTCACGATGAATACAAGTTACATGCAAATTTGTGGATATTTTATAGCTTAAGAGATTTACACTTCTAATAATTGCTCTGAAAATGTATTCTTAATCAATGTATTCAATCCACAAAACAAAGGAGTTGTGATGATTGTAAAGTTCAAACTGAAAATACAAATTCCATACATTATACGTAATAAAGTTCTCAAACCTCACATGGCGGGAGAGTGTTAAGTCAGTACAACGGTTTGGATTAAAAAAAAAACTGATATCGCGTGTTTAAATTTTCGGGCTAATTTGTCCTGCGACATGGTACATCATTGTACTAAGAAATTGAGGGTGGATCGGTATTTCTTTTTACAAAAAAAAAGCAAAACAACCTGGAAGCCACTGAAACTGGCACCCTCCAGGCACCCCCTAGGAAAAAATCCTAGATACGCCAATGTCAACGTCCACGTTTTATGACCGTATAAAGTAACCGGAAGAATCGGAGTCTTGTACAACGCGAGTTTTGTCTTCGTTTGCAGCCTACGGGACTTCAGCTGGTTTCGCAGTACCAAGATAAACAAATTCGTCCACAACATCAAACCTTTCTCCATCTAGCGCCACTTCGCCACCACTACCACGGCCGGGCGAACACCAGCAATCATGTTCTTGATCATTAGTCCAATCCGTGCAGTCTTTCTTTTTAAAGGTATGAACGGCTCATCCACGGCCCGAAGGTCGATCCCGATCAAAGCTCAGGAGCCAGTCCGTCGTCAGCCGTCTACAACAAATTTCGTTGGAGGTTATTAATCCAGCTTCATCGACAGCCGGTCGACAACAGACCAGATCTTCGTTGCATGGCAAATACTGATAATCAGATCCCAATGCATCACCTACCTTTGAATAATTTTTAGGGCGGCATACGACAGTATCGACCGAACAAACCTGCTCTGCTGCGGTTAGAGAATTTCATGAAAGCCTTAAGTATTTCAACATGGTTCAAATCATTATAACCTCCTTCAACGCATTTTAGTGCTTTTCAAGTTATTGCATGAGAAGAAAACGCGTGATGTTATGATGGCAACTCAAAGTTGATGTCTCTCTCTATCTCCATCATCACTTACCTTCCTCACTTTCCTTTTCAAAAGCAAACAAGAGATTATTGGACCATCGTCCACATATTTTCGTCCAGTTCAGACCATCATTAATCAGTATAAGTACCTACTATTTTTGCAACACCGGCCTTATCTCGTTCTCCCATTGGTTACAGAATAACTCCAGCAAATTTCATCAGACACAATTTTCAATTTTTGCTCTTCTTATTTGTTGTGGCTCCGTAAACCCCGTGTACCGGTAATTTATTCATTCGTACATACAACCGTGAATTAATGCAAAACTGGTGGCTTAAAATGAAAATTTAAAAGAATATAGCTTGAACAATGATCTCAAAAGGGAAAGTAAAAAATATTTCAAAAATGAACATCTTTTTCTCGAAGTTTCGAATTAAAACTTTCATGTAATCATATATATAAAAGCCCAGCGTTGTCTGTCTGTCTGTCCGTAACGCTTTGAAATGTTTCGTTGAAATGTTTCACCATAGTTGTATCAAATTTATAAAAATAAGGAGAACTTTCTGGATGTGTTTTGACTTTCCAGAAATAATACTAAGAACCTTCTGGAATGTTCTCTGGAACATCAATTTTCCAATCTAAAGATTCCAAGCATTTTCTGGAAGTTGATGAAGGTTTCATAAAAAATTAAAATGAACGTTCTAGAATGTTTAGGAGTATTGAACTTTTTATGGTGTTTAGAATCTCCTCGAAGTTTCTTGACGCTTCAAAAGAAGGAGAAGATCCTTCTGCAGCATTATAAAACATCTTCTTCTTCTTTTTCTTGGCGTAAGATCTCAACTGGGACAAAGCCTGCTTCTCAGCTATTAGCTTCTGTCTATGAGCTCTACCTCAATTATTAACTGAGAATTTCCTCTTCTAATGATCACTTTTAAGTGGTTAAACTTTTTAGAAAAGAACCTTCAAGAATGTTCTCAACATCAATCCTAATAAAATTTAGAAAACTTTCTGGAAGTTAGAAAACAAGCAAAAAAGCAAAAAAAACCTTCTCGAATGTTCTGGAACATAAAAGTCTATAACATTTCCAGTAACTTCCTGGAAGTAACTCAATGTTCCAAAAGTAAAACAATCATCTGAGATATTCTGGAATATCACACTTTTTCACATACGAAAAACTTTCTGTAAGCTACTAAAATTAGAAGAACCTTATGGAATGTTCTGTTACACTTTTTTTTTAAATTTCGAGGACTTTTTGGAAGTTAATTATCATTCACGAATGAATAAAGAACCTTTTGGAATGTTCTGGAACATCAAATTACATAAAATATCGAGAACTTCTTGACGATTACTGAATGTTTAAAAAAGAAGAATAATAATCTACGGATATGTTCTTGATCATAAACATTCTTAAGATTCTAAAAACTTTCGACATGTTACTGGACGTCCTAAAAACAAGACTAAGAACCTTTTGCAAACTTTTTAAATTTACGAAAAGTCTCTGTGAACGTTCCAGAAAAAAAAAACAAAAATG
This sequence comes from Aedes albopictus, assembly GCF_035046485.1. NCBI lineage: Eukaryota > Metazoa > Arthropoda > Insecta > Diptera > Culicidae > Aedes > Aedes albopictus. The sequence goes on along the minus strand of NC_085138.1, from coordinate 157,196,375 downwards.
ACCTTCAAGAATGTTCTGAAAAAAAAATTCATATTTTTTTAGATATTTGTGGAAGCTACTGAACGGTCAAAAAAAAACTGAAAAATCCTCTATATTCTGGAACATCAAACTACTTAAAATATCTGGAACTTTCAAGAAGCTGCTGAAACGTTAAAAGCAGCAGAAAGAATAAGAAAACGAACCTTTTGGAATTTCGTGGAACATATTTTAATTGCCGAGAATGTTCGGGGAGCGTTCATAAAAAAATATAAAATGAACCTTCTAAAAAGTTTTGGAACATCAAAATTTATTAAATTTTTTACAACTTTCTGGAGAACAGTAAACGTTCAAGAGAGAAGCATTCTGAAGAGAGATTCTGGAATGTTTTCGAAAATTCTACAAAAACAGCTGAGCATTCTGGAAATCTCTGTAACTCTGCTTTCTACTATATAAATTTACGCATTTAGTAGATTCGGCAGTATTTTATGAACCGACAGACATTTATGTGAAAAAGGGTTGCAGTGAAGAACTGGAACTTTAAAAACAATCTTTTCTAGCTAACGTGGCTAGCCACGTCGGGTCAGCTAGTTATAACATAATTTTGAATTTCTGTGAACGCTTGAACACCTCAACTCACGGTACCAACAAAATTGAATGAACTGCTTGGTGAGCCTGAGCAAATTTCTGGATGATAAAATTCACGGTCATAATCAGCAATAAAAAGATGCCGATTTGGGTTGTTGTGGTGCGGTAGCGGTAGCGGTACGACAACGGGTAGCGTGTTGTACTAATAAGGCAATGCGAGCCTACTAATAACATTCGCGAATCGTCTCTTGAAGTGTTTCGTTGTTGTCGTCGTAACGGTGGACTTCCTGGAATAACCGATCAACCATGGACTCAAAAACGATGCTGGACTGTAGTTGGGTTGATGGTGATCTGTTGCTTAGCATCTTGAAGGCAGAACAACATGGATCTGAGGAGATCAAAATTGTTGACTTCAATGTGGAAGCAGCGACCAAGAAAGGCGATAACTATGCTAGTGAGATGTATAGGGCTGATTTGGAATACGAAAAGGATGGGAAACTTGTGAAGTGTAGACGAATCTTGAAGGTAAGGTCGATGAATTAGTGAGTTATGACGTCTCCCTACGAACATCCACCATTCCAGGTAATCCCATCCGGCGAGATCCAACGGATGATAATGGAAAAGAATAGCATTTTCCCCAGAGAAATAGCCGTCTACAGAGATATTCTGCCGAAGATCCACAGCTTGCTGGAGAGCATTGGGGACTCGACGTCGATCTCCCCGAAATGCATCTTCACCACGGACGATCCGAAAACCATGCTGGTGTTCGAGGACATCAAAGACGCGGGCTTCCAGATGGTAGATCGCAAACTTGGCCTGGACTTGGACCATTCCAAATTAGTCATTGGAAAACTAGCAAAGCTACACGCATGTTCAGCAGTCATCTACCAATCGAATCCAGCTGTTATGGATCCCGTGCTAGAAGGAGCGATCTCTACAAACCCAGAAAGACAGGACTTCCTGGAGTTCTACAGGATGTGCTCTCGTCAGGTTGCGCAACTTGTGAAAAGCTGGAACGACCCTACGTACAATCATCTCCTGGAGAGGTTAGAAAATCTTCCAAAGACAATTATCAGCAGAGGAGTTCAGGTGTACACTCGGGACAATTCGTGTTTCAACGTGTTAAATCACGATGACGTTTGGACCAACAACATGATGTTCAAGTACGGTGGTGAAAAGTCTGTCGAGGACGTCTTGCTGTTCGACTATCAACTAGCGTACTACGGATCACCCGGTGTGGATTTGAACTACTTTCTGAACGCAGCAGTTCAAGAGGCGGTTCGCGAAAAGCATTGGCTGGAACTGATTAGGGTAGGTAATACCCAACATTGAACAATACCCCAAATTCACCTACATCATACCATTTAACCAGGATTACCACAACATCCTGAAATCAACCCTGGAGAAACTGGACTATTTCGGAAGAATTCCGTCGCTTGAGGACATCCACGTGGAGATCATTCGGAAGGGATTTCACAGTAAGTGGTCCAGCTCACAGCTGACGAGCACGTGAATCAATGATTGTCGACTACTTCCCCAAGTGTCATAAACTCTGGTTTTGTTTATGCGCCTTATCACAAACGACGCGCGGTACGCTCGTGATAAGATAAATTGGCTCAGTCATGTACCTATAGCCATAGATATCATTGTGTTCGTCTCCGAGCATCTCCAACGGCTGTTTCTATTTTTAGGAGTGAATGCTGTGCTGTGCCTATTGCCGATTGCGTTCATGGAACGAACCGAGAATGCCGAGATGGACGTGTTTCTACAGGAAAGCGAAGCCGGTCAAGCGTTCAGGAAGCAGATATTCTCCAACCCGCGATTGGAGGGAATTTTGAAGCGGGCCCTAGTGCAATACAATCAGTTGGGGTATTTCGATTGAAGGCGATGAAATATTTGCAGAAATGTGGATGGTTCCAACCGAAATAAAATCGATGCGTTGAACTCTATGCAATGATGTTTCGCCGAAATTAACGATGGTCCCCTGGTTATTCGCATCCTTACTGAAGCAGTTCTTCTGAGCTTTTGAATAAATTATTTTGTCTGTTATGAAACGAACATCTGGAGGAGTTCCAAGCAGCGTTAATTGAAACATGTCCAATTCGTCAATTTTTCAACTTCCTAGAGTAATTCGCCAATTGTTGAACAGCTTTATTTTATTTATTTTTTGTAAATATTACTTAAGTAATTATCGCTAAACTTCTACGGCTGATATAGAAGCGTATATATGAGTGCGACGATATCGCACCGATATATTTCCAAATTTACGAATATTTATATATTTATATATATATTTATGTAATATAAATAGACTCTTCAACTTCAGCATAATAAACGTGCCCAGCCCACAGCACCCGGAAGCACTGATGATGACAAGGACGCATTTTACGCGCAGCTTGAACGGGAGTACGATCGCTGCCCAAGCCACGACGTCAAGATCATCATAGGAGATTTAAACGTTCAGGTAGGCCACGAGGAGGAATTCAGACCGACGGTTGGAAAGTTCAGCGCCCACCAGCAGACGAACGAAAACGGCCTACGCCTCATTGATTTCGCCGCCTCCAAAAATATGGCCATACGTAGCACCTTTTTCCAACACAGCCTCCCTTATCGTTACTCCTGGAGATCACCACAGCAGACGGAATCTCAAATTGACCACGTTCTGATTGACGGATGGCACTTCTCCGACATTATCGACGTCAGGACCTATCGTGGCGCCAACATCGACTCCGACCACTATCAGGTGATGGTCAAACTGCGCCCAAAACTCTCCGTCATCAACAATGTACGGTACCGGCGACCGCCACGGTACAACCTAGAGCGACTGAAGCAATCGGATGTCGCCTCAGCATACGCGCAGAATCTCGAAGCCGCGTTTCCAAACGACGGCGAGCTCGATGAGGCCCCTCTAGAGGACTGCTGGAGTACAGTGAAAGCAGCCATCAACGACGCAGCCGAGAGCACCATCGGGTACGTGGAACGGAATCGACGGAACGACTGGTTCGTCGAGGAGTGCAGAACGGTTTTGGAGGAGAAGAACGCAGCGAGGGCGGTAATGCTGCAGCAAGGGACTCGACAGAACATGGAACATTATAAACAGAAGCGGAAACAGCAGATCCGCCTCTTTCGGGAGAAAAAGCACCGCCTGGAAGAAGCGGAGTGTGAAGAAATGGAACTGCTGTGTCGTTCCCAAGAAACACGAAAGTTCTATCAGAAGCTGAACGCATCCCGCAACGGCTTCGTGTCGCGAGCCGAAATATGCAGGGATAAGGACGGAGGCCTCTTGACGGACGGATGTGAGGTGATCGAAAGGTGGAAGCAGCACTTCGATCAGCACCTGAATGGCGTGTAGAACGTAGACACGGGAGACCACGGCAACGGAGGAAACGACGATGCCAGTGCAGCGGAGGACGGAAATGAACCAACTCCCACGCTGAGGGAAGTTAAGGATGCCATTCACCAGCTCAAAACCATCATAGCAGTTGGTAAGGATGGTATCGCAGCTGAACTCATCAAGATGGGCCAAAAAAAAATGTTGGCCACCTGTCTGCATCGGCTGATAGTCAGGATCTGGGAAACCAAACAGCTACCGGAGGAGTGGAAGGAAGGGGTAATCTGCTCCATTCACAAAAAAGGCGACCATTTGGAATGTGAGAACTTCAGGGCGATCACTATTTTGAATGCTGCCTACAAAGTGCTATCCCAGATCATCTTCCGTCATCTGTCACCTAAAAATAAATGAGTTCGTGGGAAGTTATCAAGCCGGCATCGAAGACGGCCGGTCGACAACGGACCAGATCTTTACCGTACGGCAAATCCTCCAGAAATGCCGTGAATACCAGGTCCCACCTGTTCATCGACTCCAAAGCGGCATACGACAGTATCGACCGCGCAGAGCTATGGAGAATCATGGACGAAAACGGCTTTTCTGGGAAGCTCACTAGACTGATTAAAGCAACGATGGACGGTGTGCAAAACTGCGTAAGGGTTTCGGGTGAACTATCTAGTTCATTCGAATCTCGCCGGGGACTGCGACAAGGTGATGGACTCTCATGCCTACTCTTCAACATCGCTCAATTTGTGTGCTTTGCGGACGACCTGGATATTATCGCTAGAACATTTGGAACGGTGGCAGAGCTGTACACCCGCCTGAAACGCGAAGCAGCAAAGGTCGGACTGGTGGTGAATGCCTCAAAAACAAAGCACATGCTGGTAGGCGGAACCTAACACGACCGGATCCGTCGGGATAGTGATGTTACGATAGACGGGGATACCTTCGAGGTGATGGAGGAATTCGTCTGCCTCAGATCCTTACTAACGGCTGATAACAACATGAGTCGTGAAATTCGAAAGCGCATCATCAGCGGAAGTCGGGCCTACTACCCCAACTAACAATTACAAGTTACAAACAAGCAAGCTTGCTGAATTGTTGCTTAATAATGGTAATGCTAGCTGAACTAAAATTATGCTCTACACATTACTGTTTAAATTATTTTTCAATTGAGAAAGTAGCCAATGTTCGACTTCCCTCATCGGTATTAACAATGATAAATTAAAACACTTTTCAATAGTTTAACAAGAAATTTATTCGTCAAACATCGATTCCCCAACAAAAAAAATTCACAAAACATTTGTCTGCATCTTATTAGGCTGATGTATCGATAAGCATATGCTCCTGAACAATGTGCTTTTCACTTGTCAAATAAATGCCTTCAGTCCGTCATAGTTTGACTCGGAACTTTGTTCGGATTATGGGATAAATCATGGCTAAAACTGTTTAGACAATCAAGTTATAAAAGAACCAATATTTTAAACGAATCACATAAAATAAAACAGAATAGAATTATGTAGTTTATCATTGAGTGCCAAGAGACGTAATTAACGTAAAAATGAGGCATTTATGTATTGTTATTAGTCTGTAACAAGATTTCTTGTACCATGATTATTATATTGTTTATCTTCCACAGCAGTTCGATTGTACGAGACGCTTGGATCGATGCATTTGACATTTCAGTGCTGTAGTGTTTACTGAATATTGTTCCCACAGTCACTTAGATAACCAAACAGCATTCAGAAATCGACACATTTCAAGTATCCCTAAACATCCTTATGCACTATTTATTGAACATAAATTCAAGATTCCATGACAAAAGCATAAATAAAACAATTGCTTAACGGATCCTCGACTGACCATGAGTAGATTACCTGAACAGATGCTGTGAATGCACCATGTTCAAGACCATACCGCACCACAAATTGTCATATATTTTAAAAGATCGATATTTGATAATAAAAATAAAAACATATTCATATCGCAATTAGTACGTCTGGAAACAATATCTTCAATAAGGACCAACACTTTTTGGCCGCATTCGATACAAGTTTTCTCACCGTGCGATAAAAATACTGACCAGCGAAATTAGAATGGAAAACACGTGTTTTGGGCTGAACAACTGTTGAAGTATAAGGCGTTGTTCAGTTGATTACCACGTGCTGTGCTAATTCACCACTGCTGAACACAAGTTCAGGAGTGATCATTATTGAGTCATGGGAAGATAATGTTTTGCATTGGGTGCTGCATCTCACCATCTCTAGGATGGCGCAGATAGGAAGACATGCGGCTGGCAATCGACAGGTCTCGAGTTCTAATCCGGATTTAGGTAATTTTAAATGTAATTCTTATTTCATAATAGGTGTTTTCAACATGAGAGCAGATAATTACTCTCGTGAGAGTTCAACATTTTTGCATTTTATTTATTTTCTGTCATTTTTACCGAAGCCTAATAACAACTTTCCTGTACATTTGTAAAATGCTTTGAACAACAAAAAATTAAGTTGATGCACAACATGATGCTTAATAACTTCTCCAAATTTGTATGCACAAAACCCGAACATAGGTTGTACGTGAAAATAATTCAAATGTTATTCAACATTGTGCTGAATTAATTCGTCATAATGGTGCCTGTTAAATGATTGATTGTTAGTTGGGACGGGCTCCCGAAGAAGTTGCGGTCTAAAAATATTCACCCACGCACCAAATGCACCATGTAGAAAACGCTAATAAGATCCTTATTAGTAAAGGTAATCCTTTACGGATACGAGACATGAACCATGCTCGAGGAGGACCTGCAAGCACTCCATGTTTTCGAGCGACGCGTGCTAAGGACGATCTTCGGCGGTGTGCAGGAGAATGGTTTGTGACAAAGAAGAATGAACCACACTCTTAAAAAATTAGGAGTTTACACGTGACGTAAACCATCAACGTACGTAAACATTTCATAACTGAATAGCAAGTTTGACTCAATTTTACATCCATCATGTAAGTTCGAGTTGGTTGCACAAGATGTCAACAAACCTGTCTGGCCAGGTACGTAGGAACAGTTTCACTTTTATCGTCTCCTTCACAACTCAGTAATATGGTCGAGAGGTAAAGTGCCCGCCTTTCACTCAGAGAACCGGAGTTCGAATCTAGTTCAATATTTTTGTTTCATATGTTTTATCTCTCGCTTCGGCTCTAGCGATTGCTAGCTCGGCTTTATTTGTGATAGAAGACGTAAATTTGTGTGAAATGGGCCGCTCCTTTTATGTGCATCCAAGAGAACTTAAATTTACACGAATTTTTCTAAGAGTGCACGAGTTCGCTGCTGTGCGGGAAAACCCCATCCGTCCGATAATCATTGTTCGATAAAACAACACTGGACGAAAAATCGGCAATAATTGAGTCCCTGAGGAAGGTCCTTAATGAGACTGAAACGTCGGACAAGAAAATTTGGTCTACGGCACACCGAAAGGTAATGGAGAAAGTTGTGCAGAATCTATTGGGAGGTATCAAGAGGAAAGTCCAAGCGTTCTACAGAAATGCGAAGTAAATGTCCAAACTCACGTGAATTCGGCCACATATATGTTGATTGTCACTTATAAAAAATAAACTTATGATTTTGTTCGAAAATAAATATTTTCTATTGAAAAACAGGTGTCCACTTTCTTTAATGAACAGTCCTTATGTCTTGTCTTAAATGTGATGTTGAACAAAGAAACGTAATGTAATGTAATGTTAATAAACACGAAAACTGCTTCCCGAGCAGAGAGGAATATCAAATTGATAACTACGAAATCACAAAACCTGTTTTTATATCTTGTTTTGTTATTATCGAATTATCAAGGCATTACGTTTCCATAACATGTTTTGTTGGACAATCTTATTTTGTTATGACCAAGCAATTGGTATGCAGCCCTTAAATAACATTTCAATATTACATTCTGTTATGGAACAAGTTTGGTTATTATTGTATTATTGAGAGTGCACAAATACTTTATGGTATTGATATCTAAACTAAAACAAATTTTGAAACAAAACCTACGTCATTCTACAACGTTATTTACAGCATTTGAGGGAAAGCAACTGCATATTCACTCATCAATTTGTCTTCCTCTTCCATTTATCATTACATCCAAACTGAGACAAAGTGCAAGCCCCATATCACTAGCTAGTATTCCGTGGGAAAAAGTTTGCATAAGTAATGCACCAGAAAAACTGTTTAACGATTTTTTGAAAAGTGCGCAAAGTTAGGCCCTAGGTGTGCAAAGTATGGTACGCTTACGGTATCACATTTGATAAGAGGTGTGGTATATTACGTGACATGGAGGTGCTGTAATGTGTACAAAACAAAGTCCCTGCTGGGCGGCGCGAAGTTTTGCTAAATTTCTGAAATTGACTGAGTTGTAGCTGAAAAGTACCCAAAATACCAGCCACTGCCCAAGTGGCGCAGTACCCTGCATACATCTAAACGAGAACATAGCAGACGATATTGAAGGTTTTTAAGGTTTTCAAAGGGACGTTCCAGATTCCGCCTTTGACAAACTTATGGAGTAAACTTGTTTGAACGAAGCTAATACAGACAGCTGAATCCAAAATTGTAGATGGTTTTGAATGAGAATTTTCAGAAATATTTTGTATTTCACATGTTTTCCCTGTCGTTCCAGAGGATGAAGTCGGATCTACCTATTTGAAAGATAGGTACATGAATAGTTGAAAATACACATATTAGGGAAGAGAGAAACTGAAGTTCGCATTCTCACATGTTGGTCTAAATATATAGAATTCTCAGCCGTCACGTAGTCATATATGATGTAGAATAGGATGCTAAAGTGGAGGCCATACCCGACTAGATGAACATAACAAGAATATATCATAATTATATCTTAATGTGTTGCAAAAATAACATAATTATATCAGAATATGAAATAATTTTAATTTTTAGCTATATTACAAAAAATGAGAAATTTGATTAAGTATTCGTTTTTTTCATTGCTTGTAGAGCAAAAGGTCGATGGAAAGCAGGTAAAAGATTAGAAAATGCTTATAAGGAAACAGCTTTATTCTATGTAATTTAAAAATTAAAAAAAAAAACATTCAATTGCTGTTGGGGGCTGCAGTTTTGCTTGTTTTTCATTGCGTAGAATGCCGGAAGCGTATCCGGCTACCCTCAAAACTGAAAAGTAGTCATATTTTTTCAACTTTAAACCGATTTAAGTGAACTTCGACTCGTTTGAATAAGAAATCTTTTTTTTTATTGATTGGTTATGCGAATAGAACGATTGGGTTACGCGGTATTCCCAAAAGTCCAAATTTTCTGGAACATATCCTTATGCTATTGAGGGGCCCAGATGCAAAGAGGTGTAAGTGACCGTTTTGTCGAGTTTGAGCTGAACATATCAAAAAATCTTCAGATTTCAAGCTCACAGGAACTTTTTAAAGATTATTTTTATGGTGATTAGAAAAATTACAGTAAATCAGAGAAAATTGGGTTGATATTGAAACTCCATATATTTTGAATGGGATGAAAAACTGGTGAAAAACTTCAAAGCTCATTTACTCGAAAGTGGGTTTTTGTAACTTACACCCCTTTGCTTCTAAGCTCCTCTATTCTAATATCGGCGTTGTTGGAGTTAGCGTATTGAAAAGATATGGTCTCTTGTGAAACATGCTTCGTAATTACACTGTTGAAAACGCTTTGACATCCACGTGCAGCACAACAGAACATGTGCTCGATGAACAAATTGAGATTTGAATTATGAAAATGCTACAGTCAACCTTGGCTTGGTCAGCCAAAGCAAAATCAAGAAATTGACATTTATGCTTCGTAATGATTACTTTGAAGTCAATACTTTGGGCCTAGACTGGGCAGATATGCTATTGGTGATTTGATGGTGCATGAAGAAGAAGAACGATGGTGTTTTGAAAAATCCTATCCCTACCACACAGGAGAAGATTTTAAAATGCCTCTATAAAATCTAAAACAAAATCTAATTAAAAACGGTTTGATGTACGGTGTAAGACTTTGGACGGACTACATATTGAACGTATAAATTTAAATTTAACATTTTTTTTCTTGGTAAGGTACTTAATTTGTACCAATCACCAATTGGGGTTTTAAATTAAGAATAATATATTGATTTTTGATTTTATTCGAAAGAGCACCTTTTTTAAGCCAGTATGATTTTTTTCAGATTTTTAAAACTTTATTTTGATACCTAAATTCAATTACAAAAAGATTTTTTGAAATCACCTTTTGACAGCTGGGCAACTGCTTGACAGCTCCGCCCAGTACGAAATGTGACGAGGGGTGATTCGACAAATCGCTCCCATACAAACTTTAAATCGATTTTCAAATAGGTTCCCGGGCACCAAAGTTCATGAAAATTTGGATTTCGGCTCAGTTTGGCATGTAGATTATGAATATGGAATTATCTCAACACCACTAAAGAAGCCAATTGCAGCTGGTCTATGGAAAATTCCACGTGTATGGCAATTCGGGTTTTTTTCTCAACTCACGATGACCAGATCGGTTCAGTCGGATTTGTTTTTGATGGAAAAAATAAATCTGGATCAAATGAGTGATCTCATTTGATATTGTCAAAATCGGAGAAAATTTATCGCAGATATAACCATTACATAGTTTGCCTTCTTTATTTTATTGGCTGCTGTTTCATATTATGAAGTAAAAAATAAAGGCATTGCAACTTCTAGAAATTTCATCAGACTCTTCCGTATTTTTTATTTTATTCATTGCTATAATTTGAGTTTTGGGTAAATATAGCATCATAGCTATTGATATGTTTATCTTTGTATTAATTTCCTTCTTTCAATATCCCAGTCCCGTTACGGTGCCAAATTCCTATCACTTTTCTACGATTCCCAATTCTTATAGGTTAAGTAAAATTTTAGCTTCAAAAAGTGATACATCTGCAAATGAGTTTTTTTTTATCTCAAAATTGAGTAAACTTAGTTGAATTTATATGTCATTTTAACAGTACTGCTATTCTAACCTCTAATTATAACGTCAAAAAGTACCGAACAGACTACAGTCGAGACTCTTATAAGATCACTGGTCGGGGGGCGCAATAGGAATCCGCTTAATAGGAGACTAAGAGCATATGGGATTTCGGCATTTTGGGGGTGTGGCCTATTATCTCGGGTGTGTTAAGAGTTAACGCAATACTTTCTTCGGCAAAGTTTTAGGGCTTCATAAGATCTACCATTTAGAACTTTAATTGCTTTGATTAGTTGGCAATTTGGCCGCTAGAGGGACCATCAACAATTTGTTGCTAAATTGCACTACGGGAACCATAACAGGTTGTCAAGCAAACATTACGATATGCGACAGCTCAACACCCTGATAATTTGGAAGGATAGTGTCTTCGGGAAAGTTGTTGGGTACGCCAATAACTTACTGACGATGAGTTGCGAAGTTCAAAATTCCTCCACTGGGCGGCGCTAGTGAGCAAGTGAAATTTCAAACCCTCATATCTCAGAATCCCGATAACTTAGGAAGATGGTGTCTTCGGCAAAGTTGATCAGTATGACATGAACTTACATAAAAATAAACACTTGTTTCGCAATTCTGCCACTAGGCGGCGCTAATGAACATGCAAATTTCAGAAATCTCATAGCTCAGAATCCTGATAACTTAGAAAGTTGGTGTCTTCGGCAAAGTTGATCAGTATGACATAAACTTACATAAAAATAAACACTTGTTTCAAAATTCTGCCACTAGGAGGCGCTAGTGAACTTGCAAATTTTAGAAATCTCATAGCTCAGAATTCTGATAACTTAGGAAGTTGGTGTCTTGGCAAAGTTGATCAGTATGACATAAACTTACATAAAAATAAACATTTGTTTCGCAATTCTGCCACTGAGCGGCGTTTACCGGGTTTTTTCGTCTTTTTTCGACTTTTTTGGCGGTTTTTCGGCTTTGCATGTTCACTAGCGCCGCCTAGTGGCAGAATTGCGAAACAAGTGTTTATTTTTATGTAAGTTTATGTCACTCTGATCAACTTTCCGAAAGACACCAACTTTCTAAGTTATCAGAATTCTGAGCTATGATATTTCTAAAATTTGAAAGTTCACTAGCGCCTCCTAGTGGCAGAACTTTGAACCAAGTGTTTATTTTTATGTAAGTTCTTGACATTCTGATCAACTTTTCCGAAGACACCAACTTTCTAAGTTATCGGGGGGAGCGACACTAGTTTTGCCAAGCCGAAAAACCGCCAAAAAAATCGAAAAAAACGAAAAAACCCGGTAAACGCCGCCTAGTGGCAGAATTGCGAAACAAGTGTTTATTTTTATGTAAGTTTAGGTCATACTGACCAACTTTGCCGAAAATACCAACTTCCTAAGTTATCAGAATTCTGAGCTATGAGATTTCTAAAATTTGCAAGTTCACTAGCGCCTCCTAGTGGCAGAATTTTGAACCAAGTGTTTATTTTTATGTAAGTTTATGTCATACTGATCAACTTTGCCAAGACACTAACTTCCTAAGTTATCAGGATTCTGAGCTTTGAGATTTCTAAAATTTGCAAGTTTACTAGCGCCTCCTAGTGGCAGAATTTTGAAACAAGTGTTTATTTTTATGTAAATTCATGTCATTCTGATCAACTTTGCCGGAGACACCAACTTTCTAAGTTATCAGGATTCTGAGCTATGAGATTTCTAAAATTTGCATGTTCACTAGCGCCGCCTAGTGGCATAATTGCGAAACAAGTGTTTATTTTTATGTAAGTTTATGTCATACTGATCAACTTTGCCGAAGACACCATCTTCCTAAGTTATCGGGATTCTGAGATATGAGGTTTTGAAATTTTACTTGCTCACTAGCGCCGCCCAGTGGAGTAATTTCGAACTTCGCAACGCATCGTCAGTAAGTTATTGGCGTACCCAACAACTTTCCCGAAGACACTAACCTTCCAAATTATCAGGGTCTTGAGCTGTTGCATATCGTAACGTTTGCTTGACAACCTGATATGGTTCCTGTAGTGCTCTTTAGCATCAAATTGTTGATGGTCCCTCTAGCGGCCAAATTGCCAACTAATCAAAGCAATTAAAGTTCTAAATGGTAGATCTTTTCAAGCCCTAAAACTTTGCCGAAGAAAGTATTGCGTTAACTCTTAACACACCCGAGATAATAGGCCACACCCCCAAAATGCCGAAATCCCATAAGCTCTTAGTCTCCTATAACGCTCACCCCTGTCTAGTAGGAGTTCGTTTAATAGGAGTCCGTTTAATAGGAATTCGTTTAGTAAGAGACTCGACTGTATGTATTACGAAGTAATGAATGTTAGTGAGAGTGGAGATAGCAAATATGGTACCTACTAAAATTCTAATCAATAAAAATGTCAACTATACAGACAATTCTGCTCAATTGATGATTGCATTTGTCTATTATAACTTTTTTCTTTCGATCTATTATTATTCGATCATATATTGTTTGACATCATGTCATAAATATCTTTTTTCATTACTAAAAATAATCTAAAACAGAATAAAACTAAACAGCATCTGCAAAAGTAATCATATCGGCATATGATATAATTACCTTTTACCTTCGCTCACGTAGGTACGTGTATAATCGCCGTTCTCACAACGCGAACAAAACAAAAAATAAAATAAATCATCTCCGTCTGGAAAGAATCTTTATCGCCGCCAAAATGCACCCCATGACGAAGCACAATCATAAATAGTCGACTAGCAACTTTTTCGTCGTTCTCTTTGTTCCGAAACAGCCGACGACGGGCCATGCGAACGCCACCACTGTTATTTATTAGTGTTACAGTGCACATGTCTGCGCACCGTGATAGCGCTGTTGGTAAGAGAGAGAGGTTCATTGTTTGATCTTGCATTCAAATCTCTGTCTATTTTTGTCCTGCGACTGGCAAACATGAAATGGGGGAATGGGGAAACTGGCAATACGTAGAACCAGTAAAGCTTCTATCGTCCCTCACTGCAAGTGCTGTGATAGCCTCATTGGTAAAGGCGACTGAAAATTTACGATAGCAGGATTGGAGGTTCAAATCCCGTCCATGTTTGTAAGTTTTATAATGAATTCGAATTTTTTTTATGTGACCTATTATTTTCTAAAAATAGAATAACACACTTAAAATAATTACCCAAAAATGAGTAAAAAAGTTAGTTTTTACCCTAATTTTGCTTTCGGAATGTTATCAATAACTCTTTAATATCAAAATTTGTTATTGAAATATTTCCCAAATTCTCTGTTATTAAGTTGTTATTGCCACTAACAAAACATGTTATTAAATAGATTTTTCAGGAACAAATTTTTGTTATGTGACTTGTTATTTTGCCGCTTATGACAGACAAGTTTATAACTCAATATGGTATGTTAATAACATGAAAATTACTAATTCCATTATGCAGTTATTTTGCCAAAATAACGCATTTTGTTATGCTGTTGTTATTCTCTTCTGCTCGGGTTTATTCTTTAAATTAAACTTAAGAAATTGAGGGTACGAAATAAGCTTTGCCGATAAACCAATTATAAATATCAAGGTCGCAACGTAATTACTAGAACTGTGAGGATGTCCTAAACACTCCTGTATTGTAACAAATGGCCTTTTCATCAGAGTTTTTGCATTTTTTTTTATCACACTTTCATTATGGATCCATGATCGAATTGTTGAACACTAGCATTTCCCCAGGCCCTTTTTTTTATCTGAATTAACGAGATTTTTAGCCCTAGGCTAAATCATCTCGGGACCCACGTTTAACTTCCCTTCCGAAGGAAGAACTCACTATTTTGTGAGTTTGTCGGGAGTGGGATTCGATCCCAGGTCCTCGGCGTGATAGTCAAGTGTTGTAACCATCACGCCAGTCCGCTCCACATTACCTAAGTTGTTAGCATGATTGCCAGTCTTTGTCGGAGCGGTTCCAGGTGCGTTCTCGTTCCAGGAGTGTTCCAAATTGTCTCTGGGGGTTTCAAAGGATTTCAAGGGCGTTCCAGGAGTATTCGAGGCAGTTTCAGGGGTGTTTCATAGAGTTTCAAGAGTGTTCCAGGGGTTTTCAGTGGCATCTCAGCGGTTTCAAGGAGTGTTCCATGGGATGGTGCACCAGCGTTTTCAGGGACATACCAGAGGCGTTTTAGGAAATTTCAGAGTCGTTCCAGAGGCTTCAATAATGCTCCAGGGAGTTTCAGTGGCGTTCCAGGTGTTTCAGGGATGTTCCATGCGAGTTCAGAGGCGTTCTCAAGAAACTATGATAGCTGTATAACTGTTTCTTAAGCTCAAGTTTGCTTAAGAATTGTTTGTTCGAATTTTATACAGCAAAACAGCTTGTTGGGGTTCCTGGAGTTTTCAAGAGGTTTAATGGATGTTCGAAGGCATTTTAGCGACATTTCAGGAGTTATCAAGGGATTTCATAAGTTCTCCAAGGGATTTCTGCAGCGTTACAAAAGTTACAGGAGTGTTCCAGGAGGTTTTATGAGCGTTCCAAGAGTTTTAAGGGGTTTTCAATTAGTTTAATGGGTGGTGTTACAGCGAGGTGTGACAAAGATTTTCGATGCGTTTCAAGGGTGTTCCACTGTTCCATGGTGTCAGAGGCTTTCAGCGACATTCTAGTAGGGGCTTTCAAGGAGTTACAAGGGTACAAATCCCAGGCGTTTCAGGGGCGTTCACGGGATTTTCAGAGGCGTTCCAGGGGTATCAGTGGTGTTCCAGGACATTTTTGTTGCGTTTCAGGAGTTTCAGGGTTGTTCCATGGGCTTTCAGAGGCATTTCAAGGGCCTTCCAGGGGCTTCAGGGGTACTCAGAGGTTTTCAAGTGGTTCCATGGGTGTTTCAGCGGCTTTACGGGGGTTCAAAGGGGTTTCAGGCTAGTCCAGGGCGTTGCAACGAATATCAGCGGCGTTCTAGGGGTTTCAGAGGCGTTTCGGGGCTGTTTTTTGGCGTTGCAACAAATATCAGTGGCGTTCTAGGGGTTTCAGACGCGTTTCGAGGGGTTTCCGAAGCACTCCAAAGTTTTTCAAGGGGTTTCATGGGTGTTGCAGAGGGTTTTAGAGGCGTTTCAGGGGATTTCAGGGGTGTTCCAAAGGTTTTTATAGGGATTTCATGAGCGCTCCAGAGATTTCCAGTGGAATTCCAAGAGTTTATGGGGTGTTTCAGGGGGTTTTATGAGCGTTCCAGGATTGATAAGGGGTTTTCAATAAATTTAATGTGTGTTCGGGGACGTATCAGAGGTGTTACAGGGATTTTCGAAGAGTTTCAGGAGTGTTCCATGGTGACAGAGGTTTTCAGCGGCATTCCAGGAGCTTTCAAGGAGTTTTAGGGGTACAATTACATGGCGTTTCAGAGGTTTTCAGAGGCATTCTAAAGGTATCAGTGGTATTACGGGAGATGTCAGTGGCCTTGCAGGTGTTTCAGGGTTGTTCCATGGGGTTTCAGAGGCGTTTCAAGCACGGTCCTGGGGGTTTCAGGGGCGTTCAGAGGTTCCATGGATGTTTCATTGGTGTTGCAGGGCGTTGAAAGGAATATCAGCGGCGTTCTAGGGAGTTCAGTGGAGTTTTGAGGAATTTCACAAGCACTCCAAGATTTTTAAGGGGTTTTATGCGTTTCAAAGGTTTTTAGCGTCGTTCTAGGAGTTTCCAGGGTGTTCCAATGGCGTTCAAGGGATTTTATGGGTGTCCCACGGATTTTCAGCAGCGATTCAAGAGTTGCGGGCGTGTTCCAGGAGGTTTTATGTGCGTTCCAGGGGCTTTCAAGGGGTTTCCAATAAGATTAATTGGTGTTCCGGGCCGTACCAGATGTATGAAAGAGGTTTTCAATGGGTTTCAGGGTGTTACATTGCGTCAGAGGTATTCAACAGCGGTCTAGGAGCTTTCTAGGGTTTTCAGGGGAACAGTTCCAGCGCGTTACAGGAGGCGTTCTAGGGCTTTCAGTGGTGTTACATGAGATTACAGGATCGTTTTAGGAGTTTCAGGGTTGTTCCAGTTTCAGAGACTATTCGAAGATTTCAGGTACGTATCATGGGATTCAGAGGCGTTCAGAGGCTTTTAAGAGATTGCATGGATGCTTCAGTGACATTACAGGGGCTTTCAAAGGTGTTTTATAGTAATTCCAGAGCGTTTCAGGGAATATCAGCGGCGTTTCATGGCTGCAAATTTGTTCCAAAGAGTTTCGGTGGTGTTTCGGGGAGTTTCAGAAACGTGGTATAGATTTTCAATGAGATTTCAGGGGCATTTCAGGGGCTTTCAAGAGCGTTTCATTAATTTCACGTATCTTCCAAGAATTTTCAAGAAGATTCATGCACTTGGGCATACCAGGGAATTTAAACGGAGTTCCAGATGCGTATCAGAGGCGTTACAGGAGATTTCTAGTGGTTTCAGAGACTTTTTAGGAAATTAAAACGGAGTTCCAGGGCTTCAGGGTTCCATGGGGTCTCATCGGCGTTCCAGACGTTTTCAATGGTACTCCAGGGACTTCAAGGTGTATTCCATGGGTATTCAATGGGATTTCATGGGCGCTCTAGAAGTTTCAAAGATTTACAGGGCGTTTTAAACAATTTCGGTGATTTTCAAAAAAATCAAAGATGTTCAAAAGGTTTTCAAGTGCTTTCAGAAGTGTTCCAGAATTTTCTGGGTAATGCAGGGGATTTCAGAAAAATTCATGAGCGTTACACAGTGTTCCAGTTGATTTCAGGGGGTTCCATTAGATTTCAGGGGCGTTTCAGAGATGTTCTAGGGATCTCAGTTACACTGAAAATATATTTTGTTGGATTGTACGAAATCACCCGTCCATTTTACAAATGCCATTCGTTGTTTTTTGCAACGAACACATTTGTAATGTAATGTGCATGAAATCGTTTCGTAAAAAATCACTCTGACACAAACTAAACCGCATTTTCTCTCTATTTTTTTGCAGTATCGACATAAAACATGCTAAAAAAAAGTTGCACACGCATATACGGCTTGGTTTTCATAGACTCTCAACGCGTGTCTTCTGATTGATACCTATCAGTGCTAGACATCCATCTGTAGGCGCTTGTTGAAATCGTTAGGAAACAAGCAGAATGCTTTCCATTCTGATTGTATTTATAAATAACAGGAATACAGAAACTATATAACTGCAAGGAACCATTGACTTGAAATGACACAATCATGCAGTCTAATGAACCGCATATGTCCCGGGTGCCCCCAGGGATGTCGCCAAAGTGGCCATTCTAGCAACATTGTTAGAACCATTCATGCGGCACCTCGAACTTCATGATTTGTCGAAACATGAAGGAAAATAGTCCATCCACGCTCCTAAGACCCCTCGGAAACGGCCTGGCCTTACCCGGAATGTTCCAGGTGCCCCCAGGGATGTGACAAAAGTGGCCATTTCCACAATATTATCAAAATCAACCGTGCGACACCTCTAACTTCATGATTTGTTGAAACATAATTGAAAAAAAACCCTTCTAGGCTTTTATGGCCACTTTGGACCGACCTGGCCATACCGGGAATGTTCCGGATGCCC
The DNA here is from genome assembly GCF_035046485.1 of Aedes albopictus. Taxonomy (NCBI): domain Eukaryota; kingdom Metazoa; phylum Arthropoda; class Insecta; order Diptera; family Culicidae; genus Aedes; species Aedes albopictus. Next base: position 157,178,007 of record NC_085138.1, on the reverse strand, counting down.
TCAGGGAAGTGGTCATTTCTCAAACATAGTCAACAGCAGCCGTGTGACACGTCAAACTTCATGATTTCTCGAAACATGAAGGATAATAGTCCTTTTAGGCTCCCATGACCCCTTAGAGTGGTTATTGCCACACCAGAAATATTCCGGATGTCCCCAAGAAAGTGGCCGGATTGGCCATTTCCGCAACGTTGATGAAATCAATCGTGCGGCACCTCAAACTTCATTATTTGTCAAAACGTGAAGGAAAATAGTCCTTCGAAGCTCTTATTAACCTTCGGGAACGACCTGGCCATACCCGGAATGTTCCGGGTGCCTAGGGATGTGACAAAAGTGAGCATTTCCACAACGTTGTCAAAATCAACCGTGCGATTCCTCTAGCTTCATGATTTGTTGAAACATAAAGGAAAATAGTCCTTCTAGGCCCTTATTGCTACTTGGGACCAGTCTGGCCATACCCGGAATGTTCCGGATGCCCTCAGGGAAGTGGTAATTTCTCAAACATAGTCAAAATCAGCCGTGTGACACCTCAAACTTAATGATTTGTCGAAACATGAAGGAAAATAGCTATTGTAGGTTCCCAAAGTCCCTTGGAAACAACCTCGTCACACCGGATATGTCCCAGATGTCCCCTGGAAGGTTGTGGAAACCAATAGTGTGATACCTCGAACTTCACGATTTGTTAAAACATAAAAGAACATAGTGAGTCTTGATCCCTGTCCATAAACTACGTAGACTTGGAGGGGGGACGTGAGGGGGTCTGACCAAAGCCTACGGTCCATACAAATTTCGAAAATTTTGTATGGACGAAAGTCTACGATGGGGAGGGGGGATCTGAGATTGTCAAAATTGAGTCTACGAAGTTTATTGACAGCGCCTTACCACAACGTGTCGAAATCAATCTTGCGACATCTCAAAGTGGCAGTACTATTTTCGGAAAATCTTGAAGTTTGAGGTGTAGCACGATTGATTTGACCAAAGTTGTGGGAGTGAGGACATCCTAAACATTTCGGGTGTATCCAGGACGTCATGGGAACCTAAAAGAACTGTTTTCCTTCATGATTCGACATGTGTGTGTGTGTGTGTGTGTGTGTGTGTGTGTGTGTGTGTGTGTGTGTGTATACAATTCAACTCCCACTGTCCGGCAGTGGTATTATGGAAGAAAGATGTCTGCAGTTGTCAGTGCGGTTTTAACAGAATGTCACATTAAAAACTGAAATCATCTTTAGCCCGGGAGTTGAAAGGTGATAGCTCTGTTGGGATCCAGTAACCCGTTTCAGAATGCCTGGTTACTCACGTCCATTCCGAGGTCACTTTCACTTACAACAAGCTCCGCATGTGTACATTACCGTTATCAAATGGATAATGATATTGCAAACACACTTCCTGCTTCAAAGATAATCTTCGAAGCTGGCGCGTATTTAGTTCAATTTGTTATAGTAATATGTAATTAGAACAATATTTTCCTTCATGATTCGACATATCATGAAATTTGAGCTGTAGTACGGCTGATTTTGACAATATTTCAGAAAGGACCACTTCCCTGCGGCCTGCCGGAATAGTTCTGGTGTGGCCAGACCGATCCCAAGGGGCCACAAGGGCCTAGATGGACTATTTTCCTTGATGTTTCAACAAATTATGAAGTTAGAGGTGCGCACGATTGATTTGACCAACTTTGTAGAAATGGTCATTTAGACCACTTCCCTGCCTGGGGGCATCCGGAACATTCCGGGTAAGGCCAGACCGATCCCAAGGGGCCATAAAGGCCTAGAATGACTATTTTTTATGCTTAAACATCATGAAGTTTGAGGTGTCGCATGGTTGATTTTGACAATGTTGTGGATTTTTTTTTATCTGTATTAACGAGATTTTTAGCCCTAGGCTAGTTCATCTCGGGACCCATGTTGTGGAAATTTCCACTTTTGTCACATTCCTGGGGGCACCCGGAACATTCTGGGTATGGCCAGGTCGTTCCCGAGGAGTCATAAGAGTCTAGACTAGAAGGACCCTCCATGTTTTGACAAATCATGAAGTTTGAGGTGCCGCACGATTGATTTCACCAACGTTGTTGAAATTGCCATTTTGACCACTTCCCTGGAGGCATCCGGAATATTTCTGGTGTGGCCAGAACCTTTCTAAGGAATCATGGGAGCCCAAATGGACTGTTATCCTCCATGTTTCGACAAATCATGAAGTTTGAGGTGTCACAAGGCTGATTTTGACAATGTTTGAAAATGACCACTCCCCTGAGGGCATCCAGAACATTCCGGGTATGGCCCGACCGTTACCAAGGGACCATAAGCGCCGAGAAGGACTGTTTTCCTTTATGTTTCAACAAATCATGAAGTTAGAGGTGTCGCACGGATGATCTTGATAACAATGTGGAAATGACCACTTTTGTCACATCCCTTGGGCACCCGGAACATTCCGGGTAAGGCCAGGTCATTCCTAAAGGAATAAGAGCTTAGAAGAACTATTTTCCTTCTCGTTATGCCAAATAATGAAGTTTGAGGTGCCGCACGATTAATTTGACCAACGTTGTGGAAATGGCCAATTTGGACATCCGGAATATTTCGGGTGTGTCCAGAACCACTCTAAGGGGTCATGGGAGCTTAAAAGGACTATTATCCTTCATGTATCGACAAATCATGAAGTTGAAGGTGTCACACGGTTGATGTTGACTATGTTTGAGAAATGACCACTTCTCTGAGGACATCCGGAACATTCCGGGTATGGCCAGGTCGATCCAAAGTGGCCATAAATGCCTAGAAGGGCTATTTTCTTTGAGGTTTTAACAAATCATGGAAGTTAGAGGTGTCGCACGGTTGATTTTGATAATATTGTGGAAATGGCCACTTTTGTCACATCCCTGAGGGCACCCGGAACATTCCGGGTAAGGCCAGGCCGTTTCCGAGGGGTCTTAGGAGCGTGGAAGGACTATTTTCCTTCATGTTTCGACAAATCATGAAGTTCGAGGTGCCGCATGAATGATTCTGACAATGTTGCTAGAATGGCCACTTTGACCACTTCTCTGGGGGCACCCGGGACATATCCGGTTCATGAGACTGCTAGTTTGTGTCTTTACAAGTCAATGGTTCCATGCAGTTATATAGTTTCTGTATTCCTGGCGTATAATATGTGCAAATTTCCAAAATACCTGTAGATTCAGAGTGAAATGCATTAAGGCGAAACTGGAAGCATTTCCTCATTTTTTTTGGTTTTTGATTTTTCATTAAATAACGAAGCAATATTTTCAAAATCGGTTTTCGTACACATGTAGACTATGGATCAAGGTATCTTCTGATTTTTTTTTTTTTGTGGTGGAAAATGTTTTTCGTTTTTGCGGAAACCATTTTTTTATGAAATTTTGTAAAAAAGTGGTTTCCGCAAAAACGAAAAACATTTTCCACCACAAAAAAAAAATCAGAAGATACCTTGATCCATACTCTACAGGTGTACTCAAACCGATTTTGAAAATATTGCTTCGTTATTCAATAAAAAATCATAAACCAAAAAGTGAGCAAATGCTTCCAGTTTCGCCTTAATGTGTCATTTTCCGGCCGGTTATGACCCCAACGGAATCTGGAATAACTCCGGAACGGATGGGTGAACCGGTTCCGTGTGGTAGTCCTTGACAATTTGGACAAACCTGGAGCGAATGCAATTGACTTTAAAAAAAAATTCGGTTGGGAAATGCCTTTTTCATAGCTGATTCAAAATTCGAAAATCATCCGAAATAGTCGTCGGGTACACGAAGGTTAAAGGAGGTAGACCGAAAAGCTTTCGGAGTTTTGGAGCACAAAGTGCTGCGGAAAATTGACCCATGAATCGTGAATTGTATCAAGTGTACAAAGAAGCGAATATTGTGAGCGTATAAAATGCAGCTTTCTTAGGTGGGCTGGACACGTAGTGTGAATGTCAGAAGAAAGAATAACGAAAACAATATTCAGCATGGAACCAGGTTACCTGTTCTGTAGCTAACTGGTTAAAGCGCCGGTCTAGCGAATACAGAGTCGAGGGTTCGAACCCAACCAGAACGCGATTTTTTTTTCACAGTTTCATCTTTCAATTTGCCAATAAATCAACACGCAATATTGTCTAATTTTTCAAACGATATTATGTTATGCATTTTGAGCATGATAGTTACTGAAAAATATGAACTGCTGTTATAAAAAACTCATGTTCATTAAAGGCGATTGTTCTTACTGAGCATTGTACGGCTAAGTCTAGCAGTTAAAATTTATGGCATTTTAAGATTTATAGCAAATAATGATCAGGCATATTTCGGCCGACAACTTGTCTGGAGAAAAGGTTCACATTGCAGATGGTAAATTATATTCGTAATTATAATTGTCTGGCCCACGCTTCATACGAGACATGTTCAAATACCGCCACGTGCCGTTCAGCCTCCGTTTGGTATGACGTGAACCTGTCCTGTCACATAAGCTCTTCGGTCACGTAAGTTCTGAATCCACGACGAATTTTACACCGGCGATAAAATTAAGAGAACACGTTAGATCACCACTACTCACCAGTGATGGTCCGTTGCATTTCGCATCAGCAGACGTCGTCGGCAAAGTCTGCCTACGTGTCAGAATGAATTACACTGATCCAATCAAGACGATTGTAACTCATCTCCAGTGGGCACAGTGTTGTTTCAGGAATTAACACTGCAAATCCACTGCAGATTAGGACCGTGTAAGACCGGTAGCGAATATAAAACAAGGCTGCTCTCGAATGTCATGTTCACAATTCTGACCGTTGGTTCGAAAGGGTGGTAGTTCGGGATTGGAGAGTTTTCGTTGTTTCATCAGAATGTCGAAAGAAAACAAAAATCCGTTGATCGAAGATGCACGTGAGACTCCTGAATGGATCAACAAAAAGTACTTCGAATCGCTGTTGAGAAAGTGCAAGGACGATCCATCGATTGAAGTTCTGTCGGTTCAAGTGAAATACGCATTGCCAAAAGGTGAAAACTACGCCAGTGTGATCTATCGGGCGCAAATCGTGCATCGTAGAAAGGATCAACCAACAAAAACGTGTAGCTACATAATTAAGGGAATTTCGGAGACTCCTCTAGCTAAGCAGAAACTTGGCGAATACGATGTACACCGGAAAGAGATGGACGTCTACCAGTTGGTGATTCCAGAGTTTCGGCGATTGATGAAATCCGTTGGAGATCGGTCAGAGCTGTACCCAAACCCTCTCTGTGTCGACCGAACGAACGATGTGATCATTTTGAATGACGTTACAAAGAAGGGTTACATGATGGTCGACCGGACTCAGGGATTGGACGCAACGCATACGAAAATGTCTCTCAAAGCAATGGCCAAACTGCATGCTAGCTCCGTAAAACTGGCAGAAATCTACCCAACTATATTCGACCGATACACCACGGGAATGTGGACTCGTAAGACGGACGCCTTTCACGGGTTCTTCCAGTCTACATACGATGCACTGGCGGAGGAAATCTACACCTGGGATCCGGAATGGCACTACTACGCACACAAGTTGCGAAATTTGCGGTCACACTTCATGGAGCAATCATTACGTGTATTCGACAACGAATGCGAAGGAGACTTGCGCGTATTCGTCCATGGTGACTTGTGGATCAACAACCTAATGTTCAAGTACGACGCGAACGGCCACCCGAGCGACGTATTGCTTCTGGATTTTCAATTTTGCTGCTATGCAAGTCCTGCTATCGATCTGTTTTACTTTTTCTTTTCGTCCACTAAGGATGAAATTCGCCAGAATAGTTTTGACGAATACATGCAGTACTATCACTGCCACCTGGTGGACTACGCGAAGCGATTAAACTGCACCACGCGATTGCCAACATTGCATCAGTTCCAACGACAGCTTCTGAGGAAGATGTTCTACGGTAAGTGTGCGTTTGATGGTTCCATAACCATTCCGCTAACCGCAAGTGTCTTTTTCAGCAATGTATTCCAGTATCGTGGCACTTCCCATTCATATGAACCAAGAACCGGATGCCGACTTCGACGCATTGATGGCAGGGGACGAACGAGCCAGGCAGTTCAAGAAGGCCATCATGACCAACAAAAAGTATCATAAGATCATCAAAGGTCTGCTGCCGACTTTTGATCGGAAGGGTTTGCTGGATAAGCTCGACTGATGGCGACGTTGTTTTGTAGTTATTGGTGGTGGAATACTTGTAGTTTCGTTATGTTTTTGATAGTTTGCATAGTGTATATATTTAAGTAAACAAGTGATTATATAAAGGAAGATAGTATTAAATGAGTACAAATCTCACGAAGTGTCAGTCATAGTTCATACTGATGTACATTGGTGTCTGCTTTCACCAAGGATTCAAGTTTGAAACATTAATTTAGCTTTCCAAGAGTATCTCTTTCTGTTAGAGGGCAGCTTTCTCATAAATCATTGGCATATCAATGTATGAAACAAGGATTGTTACTGGGGTTCACTCTTCGAACGTATGGCAGATTGGTTTATGTAAAAAAAATCCGTTCAAATGCATAGTATGAATAAAGCATTACCTGAGAGAATCTACAACGTTTAATTTGCTTTGATTGAGTTTGACGGCACACTAATTGTCATACCGATAAGACATCGGATAGACAGTGCCCGACAATTTTCAGAAAAATTTCCTCTCCCGCTCTGACATTTATGCACATTGCACACAACAGACACTATAGATATTCATCTAATTCCATCCGAAGGAGGATTGTGGCATCTAACGAGCCTGGATAAAACAAAGAGGAGAAACTTCAAAATTGGAATCGTCGATTTTCTGTCATCCCAATAGTTCCAATCGGGCAGGAGACCTGTCAAAACGATAAGGATTCGCCACTTTGGTATATTCGAGACACTTTAGTGGAATCGAGTTTAGTTCTGTGCCTTCAGGTGATGGAGATGGTCAAGTGGCTTCGTGGCTTGGAGAAAAGAAGCGCCCGTCCAGCGAATTGAGAGTTGTGGATTCGATTCCCACGGGAGCAAATGGATTTTCTTTTTTTATAATTCAAATCTTAATTTGTCCATTTAACACGTGTTTCTGTTGTCTGCATGGATGTCAAAGCCATCAAACGTTGTAATTTTCACTTGGCTTGGGTAGCCTAAGCAAAAATCGAGAAATGAACATCTGAAAGAATCTGTTTTTCGCTATTGTACAAATTCTGCTCGATTTCTAGGAAAGCTAAAGGTGAGACTGGATCCATTCCCTCAATTCAGATCCCATTGTGATCCACTAGCCTCTGCCCAGCAACTCCTATCCCTACCTCTTCGTGGTACCGGCCGGAAACTATAAGCAACCTTAGGGAAGATCGGGTAACCAACCCCGGTGGGAACTTTGGTCGTAGGCTGACAAGGGAGGGGGGGGGAGGTTTGCTTCGGCACACCTGAGCGTCTGTTCTCCAGGAGGAGCGGCTCACAACAGCACCTGATCCCCATGTTAGGGGCGGCTGATCAACGTCCGGGTGCCAGGGAAGAACTCTAAGCTCAATTGTGCACTATGGTCCTCTGGAAAGTAGGGGGTTGGTGTCAGGCCCTACGAGCCAGCCGTAAAAAATATAGTAACGGAAAATCAGTAAGAGAATAATAAGGACCGAGACCAACGGCAACGACCCTAGCGAACAAAAAGGACTTGTGATTGAAAACTCGGTACGTGGAATTGCCGATCTCTCAACTTCATTAGGAGCACCCGCATACTTGTCGATCTACTGAAAGACCGCGGGTGCGACATCGTAGCGCTGCAGGAGGTGTGTTGGACAGCATCCATGGTGCGAAGGTTTAGAGGTAATCATACCAGCTACGGCAGCACACGCGAGCTGGGAACAGCTTTCATCGTGATGGGTGATATGCAGAGGTGCATGATCGGTTGGTGGCCGATCGACTAAAGAATGTCCAGGTTGAGGATCAAGGGCCGATTCTTCAACTTCAGCATAAGAAACGTGCACAGCCCACACTCCGGAAGCACTGATAATGACAAGGGTGCATTTTACGCGCAGCTCGAACGGGAGTACGATCGCTGCCCAAGCCACGACGTCAAGATCATCATAGGAGATTTGAACGCTCAGGTAGGCCAGGAGGAGGAATTCAGACCGACGATTGATAAGGGGCTGTTCATAAACCACGTAGACCAAAATTTGGCCATCATAGACCCCCCCTACCCCCTCGTAGACTTTTGTCCGTACAAAAATTTTGAAGTTTGTATGGAGCGTAGACTTTGGTCCCCCAAAAAGTCTACGTGGTTTATGAACGACCCCTAAGTTCAGCGCCCACCAGCAGACGAACGAGAACGGCCTACGTCTCATTGATTTCGCCGCCTCCAAAATATGGCCATACGTAGCACCTTTTCCAACACAGCCTCCCCTATCGTTACACCTGGAGATCACCACAGTAGACGGAATCTCAAATCTATCACGTTCTGATTGACGGACGGCACTTCTCCGACATTAGGGACGTCAGCACCTATCGTGGCACCAACATCGACTCCGACCACTGAGGCCCCTCTAGAGGACTGCTGGAGTACAGTGAAAGCAACCATTAACGGCGCAGCCGAGAACACCATCGGGTACGTGGAACAGAATCGCCGGAACGAATGGTTCGACGAAGAGTGCAGAACGGTTTTGGAGGAGAAGAAAGCAGCGAGAGCGGTAATGCTGCAGCAAGGGACTCGACAGAACGTGGAACGTTACAAACAGAAGCGGAAACAGCAGACCCACCTCTTTCGGGAGAAAAGCGCCGCCTGGAAGTAGCGGAGTGTGAAGAAATGGAACTGCTGTGCCGTTCCCAAGAAACACGGAAGTGCTTTCAGAAGCTCAACGCATCCCGCAACGGCTTCGTGCCACGGGCCGAAATATGCAAGGATAAAGACGGAGGCCTCTTGGCGTACGAACGTGAGGTGATCGAAAGGTGGAAGCAGCACTTCGATCAGCACCTGAATGGCGTGGATATCGTAGGCAGGGGAGACCACGGCAACGACGACGCCAGTGCAGCGGAGGACGGAAATGAGCCAACACGCTAAGGTGTTCGGATCGCAGATCTTCTTCAACCTCGTGCAGCCAGCGCGTGCGCGGCCGTTCACGAAGCCGGCGAACTCTTTTTCCCATACATAATACATGGCTCGCACACTGTTGCGGATGGCCCAAAAACGTGATCGAAATTGTTTTGACCATGAAAACATGGTTTTTGATCTTTGGTGTCTTCGGCAAAGTTTTTCTATGAAATAAGCCCTAATTTATGGAAACATCAGTTTTGTGATCAATCCCCCTAAAAGTGAGAAACGATTTCTATCTTTTTTATTTGTAAACTGAAAAAATATGTTTGTTTAGAGAAGTTGTAGACAATTTTACTAGAAGCAACTTTGCCGAACATACAAAATTTCTATCTTTTGATTTGTATGCACATTTGAGGCGTTTTTCATGAAGCACCCCTAAAAATCAGTTTTTTGCTTTTAACTTTTTCTATGCATTTTTCACGATCTCTAAATGTTCTAGACAAAGTTTCGCCTTATAAAAACGCGTAACTTTCGCGAAGAAAGTATATATCTATCTCTCATATTTATCATGTTATTGGAAATTTCACTTTAAAAAATGCTTATGTTTGACATACCGTGAAACGGGGTATCATTGATCAGCGGGGTAACATTGATCGGCTTGACCGACCTCATGAAATGTTCAAACAAGCATTTTACATTGAATCTGTTTCTGTTATCGAATGGTATATCGTAATCTGCTATCATTTGGCTATTAAATGACATGTAATTCATGAAAATTGAACTTCATAAACAATAAAATATATCAATTTTTCCATAACTGTGTTTCGTAGTGCAATGAGATACATTGTTAAACATTCATGCATGGCATGAATACTGGATGCAATATGAGATTCGAAATCACTGTATTACTTCAATATGATATCCTAGAGTTGAATGTAATGAACAAAACTTTTATAAAAATGTTCTTTTTCAATCAAATATACAATTTATTAAAAGTAGGCTATCAATTCCTTAAGCCATAGCCTACCTTTAGGCGTTATTCGCGGTTTGGAGGATTTTATTCCTAAAATAACTCAAAAAGTACATAACTTGTAAGAATTTGGACGACATATTCGAAATCAGCGACCCCGAATTTAGTAAGTAAGGGTATTTTCAACACTAATGAACATTGATCACTGACATGATCAATGTTACCCCAAATCAACAAAATAAAAAATTAGATTAAAAAGTATATTTAAACATGTTTAAAAGTTTTACAATACTTTTTCGAGTAGCTTAACACATAATCAGAGGGTCAGTACTTGTTTTAAAAATATAAAACATGTAACATTTGCTTTAACAAGAGAATTATTCAAGAAAGATCGAAAATTCTGATCAATGTTACCCCGGATTACGGTACCCATTTGTAAACTTTCGCACGTTTTCGCAGGCCAGGATTTTCACATTTGAAAATATGGAACGAGTTTTATCTATTGCAAACATAGTCAGTTTTAGCCTGATTTCGCCTGTATATTTAAATTCACATACTAGAAGCGACTATCATTATAAACTGTGTCATTGTAAAATGATCAACATATCAAAAAATGTACTCAGAGCTTTTCTTACATGATTTTCCCACATGAACATGTCAAAAACGTTTAAACAGAATCATTTGGAACTGCATCAGATGATTTTCCCATAAAATTTAAGTTTTTTTTTTAGATAATCAGTGGTTCTTAAAGTTGTACGATAAGTCTTTTCCACAAAATAAACGATATTGTTAAATGCTCTTGCTAATACTCATTAAATGTTTCGTGTTCATGTTCACTTTGCAATAATGTTAATTTTCAGAAGGTTCAAATAACAGCATTTAATGTTTCGATTAAAATTGATTTTTAATTTGTTTACTTGAAAAATAAAACTTATCTGTTGATATAGCGGAGATTCCACCTGTTTAGACTCCTGCGCGAAAATTAGTTGCGTGAATTTTTCTTGCGTGGGCCCACAGATATAAAACCAGACCGCGTGCTGGTGAATATTGTACGCTGTGGTACACATTTGGTGATAGTTTTGCATTGTAAACAAACATTTCTAACGCCCCTACGCTGAAAATGAGCCGAATCATTTATTTGCGTCGGAATCTATAAATCTTCACAACGGGCAATATTAACACATATCATTGATTAACGTCATCATGTATCGCTTCCAGTTACTGTATATATGTTTTTTTTTTCTGTCCAAGGATGCACAAGAGTCACGCAACAAAGACATCAGGAATTACAGAGAGGATCATACACGTAAGTTTTCAAGAATCCAAACTAACACAGATCTCTTACATCGACTGCTTGAAACATCAGATCCATTGGACTATTTCCGAAAAAAAAATAACTATAACATCATTAACGTAGGATGTGAAAAACCTTTTGCTCTAAGCATATGACGAGATAGTAACTGGAAACAATGTAATTAGTGATGACGTTAATCAATGATATGTGTCAAGAATAACAGATAAGTTATATTTTTCAAGTAAACAAATTAAAAAACCAATTTTAATCGAATCATTAAATGCTGTTATTTGAACATTCTGAAAATTAACATTTCTGCAAAGAGTACCTGAACACGAAAAATTTTATGAGCATTAGCAAGAGCATTTAACAATATCGTTTATTTTGACTTATCGTGTTACTTTGAGAACCACTGTTTATCTGAAAAAATAAACTTAAATTTTATGGAAAAGTCATCTGATGCAGTTCCAAATGATTCTGTGTAAACGTTTTTGCGTGTTCATGTGGGAAAATCATGTAAGAAAACCACTGAGTACATTTTTTTGATATGTTGGTCATTTTACAATGACACATTTTATAATGATAGTCATTTTTAGTATGTGAATTTTAATATACAGGCGAAATCAGGCTAAAACTGGCTTTGTTTGCAGTAGATAAAACTCGTTCCATATTTTCAAATGTGAAAATCCTGGCCTGCGAAAACGTGCGAAAGTTTACAAATGGGTATGTCAAACATAAGCATTTTTTAAAGTGAAATTTCCAATAACATGATAAATATGAGAGATAGATATATACTTTCTTCGCGAAAGTTACGCGTTTTTATAAGGCGAAACTTTGTCTAGAACATTTAGAGATCGTGAAAAATGCATAGAAAAAGTTATAAGCAAAAAACTGATTTGTAGGGGTGCTTCATAAAAAACGCCTCAAATGTGCATACAAATCAAAAGATAGAAATTGTGTATGTTCGGCAAAGTTGTTTCTAGTAAAATTGTCTACAACTTCTCTGAACAAACATATTTTTTCAGTTTACAAATAAAAAAGATAGAAATCGTTTCTCACTTTTAGGGGGATTGATCACAAAACTGATGTTTCCATAAATAAGGGTTTATTTTATAGAAAAACTTTGCCGAAGACACCAAAGATCAAAAATCATGTTTTCATGATCAAAAAAATTTCGATCACGTTTTTATGCCATCCGCAACAGTGTGGCTCGTAGCGTAAACAGAGACACCCCCCTTCCCCCTAAAATGCTACGTCATTCATGGACGGACCCCTACCTGTTTTTCCGCTGAATATTTTTCGTTATTCTTTCTTCTGACATTGGCACTACATGTCCGGCCCCTCTGAAGTTTGCCGTATTTCATACGTTTCGCTTCTTCGTACACTCTTTACAATGATGTTGGGGATAGATTGATGCAGCTGCTCGCTTCCGTGCTTAAGAAGTTCGACCGGGATCTCTTCCTTCCCAGCAGCCTTGCTTGTTTTCAGCTCCACTTAACCTTATCCAATGTTGGTGATTCCACTGCTTGGCCGATATTTATTATGGTAGGGTAAAAGGGTATAGTACGCCCCACCGGGGCAAAACGCCCCCTTCATTTTTTAGCGATTCAAGCGCTTTTTGCATGCGGGATCGATTGGAAATCTTAAAAATTGATGATTAATTGCCATCAAGCTGGTCCGTTAGTTGGTTGGTATAGAAAAGCAATAAAAATATGAAAAAGTTTGAAATCGAGGCTTTTGGCGTAATATTTTACCTCTTGCAAGCTGGCTTCATTGTAAACGAAGCTAGTTCTGTTCGCTTATGTTATTTTGCAACTTTTATGCAGTTAAACACTTGTTAAAAGGCCCTCCTAGGATAAGCATGTGGTAGAATTATCCCCTGGTACAGTTTTATCACGGCGCTGGACGTGTTTCTTTCGATGGGGCGTATTGCCCCGTTTGTTTTGATAAGGTAAGTTTTGGAACGTTTTCGGAAAACGTTTCAAAGCTTCTATAACCGCCCCTCCAGAGGTAACGATTTGCAGTGGACAATAGATGAAATAAGGCGCCAATTTTAGATATATTGCCATTTCTGCTTAGGGGGGGCATATTATACATGTTTACCCTAACTCTGTTCCTGGGTGCTCCTTCACTGCTACCATTCAACAGATTATTGCAAATGGCGGGCAATGGTGCAATCTTGAGACGGGTATCGGCCACCGGCATTCGACCTCTGCTGGCATTATTTTCGTTCGGCATTCGTTGACACTCCTCGTCGAACCAACCATTACGTTGGCGTCGCTGAGCGGTACCTATCACCTCTTGCGCTGTTGTTATCACTGCTTCATGAATAAACCCATCATCCTCTCGTCCAGCTTCTGGTGGTACTGTGCAGCAACCCCTTTGGCTGACTAGCGTTGAATATTGACGCTGGATAATCGCGCACGTATTTTTGCGGCGTTCGACCTTTGCGTCTCTTTGATTCTGAAATCAATGTTACTGAACAGGTAAAGTACGTTGGAGTCATTCTTGATTCCAAGCTTTCCTGGACACCTCACATTGATTTCAGAATCAAGAAAGCTTGTATGGCCTTCGGGCAATGCCGGCGAACCTTTGGCTCAACTTGGGGTCTAAAACCCAAGTATATCAAATGGATCTACACAACTGTTCCATCCATAAACCATAAACCATCCATAAACCAACTTGTTCGGCCAATATTGGTTTATGGATGTCTTGTGTGGTGGCAAGAGGGCGAAATGAGAATGGTCCAATCAAAATTAGGCCATCTCCAAAGGATGTGCTTAATGGCGATGTCTGGAGCGAGCGTTCTCTTCAACTCCTACGGCAGCGCTCGAAGTTCTCTTAGACGTTGCTCCACTACACATTCATCTCAAATAAGAAGCACTTTCTTGCACTTACCGTCTACGGGTACTCGGTCTACTAGAGGAAACTCCTGTGAACCGCACATCAACACACACCTCATTGTTTCCACTTTTGGTGAATTGGGATAAAATTGTCCTTGCTCCAAGTGATCTTACAATTGCTTGTAATTTCCCATATAGGACATTTTTCACGAAATTCCCTTCCCGGGAAGAGTGGACATCTGGATATCTGGAGAGAAGTATTTCAGACGGCATCGTATGTTACACTTGTTACCGTACGGTAACTGTAGTTTACTTTATGTCCATATGTGGGTCGTAGGATCTTAATTGTCATTATAAACATTCAATTTAAAATGTTGTGTCGACATACCGACTGCAAAATAAAAACATATCGGAGTGGTGTAGGCTACTCTCCACTAGCTGCGTTCCAAACGGCGGATACGCAGAAACGCCGAATAAGGAAAGGAGGAGAAAAAACAATCGGTACCGTAACAATAGGCAGTGGATCTCCGGCTATCGGCCGAAGATGACATAGTGACACGCGGAAAAAGTATCGTGAGATTTCGATAATTAGCTGGGTAATCAGAAGACCATCCAGGCTGTCACGCGTAGGAATTCAGCCAGCGAAAGTCCCCCCCTCCCCTGGGGGCTAACTGAAGTCAAGTCAACGGCTGCCGTAATGCCGAAGTCTCGGATGGATAATTGCATCACTCCCCGTCATCTCTCGTGTTCCTCTGCCAACGGTACCGCCGTTCGATCGAACTATAATGATCGACAATCCGGAATCCACCCAGTTGATCAATCGATCCCTGGCGGATTCCGAGCTAGCCACCTCAGTGCTATATTCACAACCGCTACGCGTCTATCAACCAGACCTTACGTCAACTACAAGCCCGTAACCCCTCTTAGGGGCAGATTCCTCGAAGACCAAACAACGAAGTGTTTCAACACCACCGGCCGGTGGATACAGATCTCCATATCTTCATGGCATCACCACCGTCAAACAAGGCCATATCAGGACTGCAAAGCCCCCCCCCCCCCTTCGGGTGGGCCTACGAAGAGCTACCCTGCCACCCGATAGTGTTCATCCCTCCTGGAATATATCAGAAGAATTCGGTATGTAGTTAAATATTTCTTTTTTGTTTGGTTAGGACCACCCACATCCGAAATCTCTCCCACGCTAACAACGCCCTGGGACCCGGGAGCATAAGAGGCCTTCTGTGCCCACCCCGGAAGCGGCCGCGGCTCAGACCAGCTGCTTGGGGCTTAGCGACGTTCCCTTCTGGACCGTCAAGATTCTCCCGGGGTCAAAAAGCAGTTTCACACTGATGGCTCCCTTCTCGAAGGTCGAGCAGATGCTGGCGTTTATTCTCGTGAGCTGAGGCTGTATCAGTCTTACTCACTTGGTAGACACGGCACCGTTTTTCAGGCCGAAATCTTTGCTCTTATGAGCGGAGTGCAATCAGCACTTCAGCAGCACGTAATGGGCAAAGTAATAAGTTAACCACAGGTCTTTCAATGCAGACGGAGTTAGCCACGAGTCTTCCCTGGATACACCGTGCACATGCACACAAATTGATCTGTCAGCACCATCGCTGCCAGACGACACCGGACACCGAAGGAATGCAGCTAGCCTGGACAACGCGACCAGCGCACCATCGTCGCTAGGTGCTAGGTTAGCACATTTAGGGTCTAAGGCAGGGCAGTTAGGACTATGAAATTGAACAATAAAATCAGTCTTATTCAATCTTTCAAATCGTTAACATCGTTTAGTCTTTTTTTAAAAATACAGATCCGAACCGTCGGATTTTAGCTGGCGCAGTCTTAGTGGATTCGTGTTAAGTGTTTTTGTCCGGTACCGTACCATCCGCGAGTGAACATCGTGTGATTTGCGACAATAATCTTAACCAAACCCGCGAACCTTCTTTTTCTCCCGTCCGTGAGTGAAGTGCATGTGTTTTCGCCATCAGGCCCTGGCGAGCGTACATCGTTGCAGGTTGTAGACCACATCAAATCGATCGAACGGACTAACTAAGGTAAGGTAGTTATAAGAATATTTAATAAGAAGTGATCAAGTGAAAAAATATAAATAAAAACAGCAGAAAATGCCTGAAACTAGAAATCAACGATTAAATGCTATCGAAGAAGAGCATACGCGTAACGAAGGGCGTGCCCCTCGCATCAGCTGTGCGGCGGAACCCAACCAAAATACGGAAACGGGTGCCAGAGCTGACCGCGACGAGCAAATTGCCTCGTTAGAGAGAGAGATGTCCCGCATCTCCATTCAACTAAGCCGCCTGGGTGCAAACTCAGCACTAGCTGCGAGCACACCAGCAGGCAACAACAACAGAACGACGACGACAGAAGAGGATGTGTTAAAAAGCCTCCAAACGCCGTCGACGTTGAGGGACTTGATTCCGTTTGATGGGAATCCTATTAAACTGAATCAATTTCTCAAATGTGTGGATAATATTATGCCCCTTTTAAGACGGGCCCAAAACTCACCTATGTTTGACGTCTGGATGCAATCCATTCGTTCAAAAATTACAGGAGACGCCGACACAGTTCTCGAACTGTATGGCACATCCCTCGATTGGGACGATATAAAAACAAATTTAATATCGCATTACAGTGACAAAAGAGATGAGGTTTCCCTCACTAGAGACCTCTTCCAATTATCACAAACAACCACGGTAGAAGCATTATATGAAAGTGTGAGCCATATAATTTCCTTATTAGTGAACCAGTTAAACCTGAACGAGAAGGATATTAATGTGAAGCTTGCTAAACAAAAATACTACCAAGAGATAGGGTTAAAAGTTTTTGTAGCAGGTTTGAATAGCCCTCTCGGACCAATAATTCGAGCACAACAGCCGAGTACTCTCAAGGAAGCTTTGAGACTTTGTTTAGAAGAACGCAATTACAATTACGTCAAAAATCCATTCAAATTGCAAACACCAAATATACCACACCAGAGACAACCTCCACCTAATAATCAAAGAGTCATGTATAGAACTCCTCCACAACCATTTATCCGTAATATGGGACCGGTGCAACCATTCACAATGCAGCCAAGACCACAGTTTCAAAATTCTTTAAATCCTAGGAGTTTCATTCCACAAACTCACTCTTCACAATATGCAAAACCAACCTCCAGCTTCGTGCCAAATTTCAAAAACAACCAACAGAATCAATACCCAAGACCACCATTCTCGCAACCCCAATCCAGCCAGTCTCATATGAGAAAACCAGAAAATTCAAAATCTCCTAATATGCAACCCATGAACAGAGCACGAACAAGCTTCTATAGACCAAATTTCCACCTCGAAGATTATGATGAGTATGCTGAACAATATTATGAACAACCAATCAACGAAACATTTGAACCGTATTATGGAGAACCAGAATATTATAGCACACCAGAACAATCTCAGCAACAACTACAACAACAACCCCAAGAACAACCCGATTTACAAAATAACGCATCAGTTTCCTCCGTAAACGCTACATCTGAGGTCGACGATCTAAATTTTCATGTGGCAGGCGAGTGGAAGCATGCTACATAACTAATAATAACTTTATACCGTACATAACGGTGATGACCAATAAAGGTGAACTTAAATTTTTAGTGGACTCTGGAAGCAACAGAAATTACTTGTCTCGAAAGCATGTCAATTTCGAAAATTGCAGAGTTACGGAACCCACCACTGTGAGGAACGTTAGCGGAATTCACACAATTGATAGATTTGTGGAATTCAATCCTTTCCCAGGAGTTCCCAATACTTTAAAACAAACATTTTTAATTTTTGATTTTCATCCGTTCTTCGACGGCCTCATAGGTTATGAGACGTTGAAAAATTTGAAAGCTGATATAATCACATCATCAAACACTCTCAGATTCCCTTCAGGCGAAGTTCCCATGAAGCGTAAATATCCCGAAGTAAAATCGGTATATTTAAATGCTCACGAGACCAAACCAGTGGATCTGACAACTGATGAAAATGGTGATTTTTTCTTGGAAAATGATGTAACTATAAATTCATGTTGTATTATTCATTCTGGATTGTACAAAGCAGAAAATGGATACGTCCAGGTATTTGTGACTAACTACTCTTCTGAACCTTGCAGAATAAATCTAACCACTGATGTTCTACAAATGGAAATTAATAACTTTGAGAGCGGTACTCCAGACGAGCACCCACCAATTATAAAGAAAGAGCTATTTGATCAACTCAGGCTCGACCATCTCAATGGTGAAGAAAAACAAAAACTTGTAAACATCATTGCACGATATAATGACGTATTTTTCATAAAAGGTAAACAGCTTTCGTTTACGAACGCTATAAAGCATTCAATAAAAACAAAAGATGAACTACCCATTCATACAAAATCGTATCGATACCCCTTCTGTCACAGAGAAGAGGTACAGCGACAGATTTCAGATCTTCTAAATCAAGGCATTATAAGACCCTCTAATAGTCCTTGGACATCGCCCGTGTGGATTGTCCCTAAAAAGTTGGACGCCTCAGGAACAAGGAAATGGCGATTAGTAATAGACTATCGCAAGTTGAATGAGAAAACGATAGATGATCGTTATCCCATTCCTAACATTACAGACATCTTGGATAAACTGGGCCGATGCATGTATTTTACGACTCTAGATCTTGCGTCTGGTTTTCACCAGGTGGAAGTCGAAGAGAAGGACATTCCTAAAACTGCATTTAGTGTCGAAAATGGACACTACGAGTTTTTAAGAATGCCTTTTGGATTGAAGAACGCGCCTTCAACCTTTCAGCGCGTAATGGACAACGTCTTGCGTGAACATATAGGCGTCATATGTCTTGTATACATGGACGACATTATTGTGTTCTCGACAAGCCTAACTGAACATATTGACAATTTGGGTAAAATTTTCAAGACTCTGGAAAAACACAACCTGAAAATACAGTTGGACAAGAGTGAATTCCTTCAAAAGGAAGTTGCCTTCTTGGGCCATATTGTAACTTCAGATGGTGTTAAACCAAATCCTGATAAAATTCAGATAATTAATGATTGGCCTTTGCCCACCAATGAGAAGGAATTGAGAGGATTTCTTGGTATCATAGGATACTATCGGAAGTTCATTAGAGATTTCGCTAAAATTGCAAAACCTCTCACGAATGCTTTAAGGAAAGGTGAACAAATTTCACATTCCAAGGAATTTGTTGACGCATTCAATCGATGTAAAGGTATCTTGTCAAGCAGCAATATACTTCAATATCCTGATCTGAATAGACCTTTTATTCTTACCACAGACGCTTCAAATTATGCAATAGGAGCCGTCTTATCTCAAGGTACAATAGGAAGCGATAAACCCGTTGCATTTGCTTCTCGTACTTTAAATAAAAATGAAGAAAAATACTCGGCTATTGACAAAGAGCTATTAGCCGTTGTATGGGCGTGCAAGTACTTCCGTCCATATTTGTACGGAAGAAAATTTGTTCTGTACACAGATCATAAGCCCCTTACTTATGGATTAAATTTAAAAGACACCAATAATAGACTCGTTCATTGGCGTCTTTCTCTCAGCGAATTTGACTATGAAATTCGATACCGTCCTGGTAAGCAGAACATAGTCGCAGACAGTTTGTCTAGAGTTCGTAACGAGCTCAACGTGAATGAGGACAATCCCTCAGACGACAACGCTTCTAATAATTCTAGTAACAATGAACCTAATAGCAATGATAGTGATACAGAATCTGAATCTGACGGAGACACTGTGCATTCCGCCGATACAGACAATTCTGATCTTATCAAATGCACCGAGAAATCTGTAAATGAATTTTGTAACCAAATCGTTCTTAAAATTGGTCCAGATTCAACGGACAACTACGAAGAAATCTTCCCAAAGGTCTACCGAAGGACCATCACAAGATTAGTTTTTGGGGTACCAATAATTTTTAAAATCTTCAAAGATTATATGGACCTCAAAAGAACAAATTGTATTTACTGTCCTGAGACTCTGATGAATTTGATTCAAATTACATACAAAAATCATTTCAGCAGAGCCAAGGCGTTTAAGGTATTTTTTTCAGAAAAATTATTAATTGATCTAAGAAGCATCGAGGAACAGAATCTAATTCTAGAGCAAACCCATAATACATCTCACAGAGGTATATGGGAAAACCATCAAGAGATTCTGAGAAGATTTTTCTTCCCCAGAATGAAATTTAAGGTAAGGGAGTTCATAAAACTATGTGATACATGTCACAAAAATAAGTACGACCGACATCCTTACAAAATAATATTAGGGTCTACTCCATCTTCAGAGAGACCTCTGGACATAGTCCACATTGACGTTTTTATTGCGGAGAAGATATGTTTCCTTTCTGCTATTGATAAATTTTCAAGATATGGTACGTTGATCCATATTAAATCCAGAAACATTCTAGACTTGAAAAAAGGTTTGATCAAATATTTTAAAATATTTGGAACACCTCGTCAAATCGTATGTGACAACGAACCAGCGCTAAGATCCATAGAAGTACGTGGACTTTTACATGATCTTGGTGTTCAAATATTTTTCGTACCACCGAACCACAGCCAAAGCAATGGTTTGGTTGAACGATTTCACTCTACGATAAGCGAAATTTTTAGATGCATTAAGCCAACTTTTGGAGACTTAAGCACCAAAGAGGTTTTAAGTATTGCATGTACACAGTACAACAATGCTATACATTCTGCTATCAAGCTGAAACCTAGAGAGGCTTTCTATGGTTTGAAAGATAACCAGGAAAGGCCGATGCAAATCGAAAAAATAATTGAAAAAAGAGACCAACTTTATGATGAGATTATACTGGAGAACGAAAGGTCGAAGAAGCAGGCACTCGAATTCCACAATCGAGGTAGAGATGTTGCTCCAGATCTTGTTGTCGATAAAGTTGCGTTTAATAAAGTTCAGGGCATTAGAAAAAAGACCAAACCTAAGTATAACCCTATCACAGTAGCCGAGAACAAAGGAAGAGTCCTTGTTGACGATAGTGGCAGGGAGATACATAAGGATAACATTAAGCGGATATAATAACTTTTTATCATTTCAGCATGGACAAGAGACGCAGGGACGAGATGATCTTTGGATTATGCTACTCGCAACTAGCACGATTCAAAAATCTTCCCCTCCAATCAAAAGAGGCAGCATCAGCGCGGTTGATAATCGCAGATCAACTGTTTGTACTTGCTTCGGCTGCAGCCGTCCGAAGCGGTATAAGAGGAGATGCCACGTGTTCATTGGTTAAACTAATGGATGACATTCAAAATCAGCTAAAACACGATGAGAATGACCATTAGTATTTTTTATTATTTTCTCCCATTACCCTTTTAATACCTCAAACAAACATACTAACAATTTAGATTAGGGACAAAACTAATAAAATCTTTTTGCTTTTCTTTTCTTTTTTCAAAAAGGACCAACGATTTTCAACTAATACGACGACATGTACCTACCCTCAGTCCTAATACTCCTCCTAATCCCAATGTACTCGTTCTCCTCAATCCAAATACACGATATCACAAACAACGCAGGAGCGTTGATTCTTGATAGGGGGGATGGAAAGATTATTGTAGGATACAATAGACTACTTCATGTAATAGATTTTTCCAAATTCGAGCTTTCCTTCTCCATATTAGAAAACGCAGTTGGGCAACTCGTTAATACATCAAGCGATTTTTCGAAAATCATTCAGTCTAAACTTAGAGAAATCAAATATATTTTGAACACACTTCATTCCAAACCAAAAAGAAACAAACGTGCAATCAACATTTTAGGAAGCACAATAAAATTTGTCACGGGAAATTTAGACTCTGAAGATATGAAACTCATTAACTCCAAATTCGAAGAAATAAGAAAATCAGAAAACAAATTGATTGACCAAAACAATAGACAGATTAAAATCAACTCAAAATTTGAAAATAGATTGAATTTAATTAATGATGAAATTAATAACAACCAGAATGTTCTGAAACAAATTGTGAATACTGATAATTTTGTAATTTCTGAAAGTCAAAAAATATTTATAATTTTCCAATTAGATAGTTTTCTAGAAACATTAAAATCCATAGAATATTCAGTAATGCTTGCCAAACTCAATATCATAAGTAAACTTATTTTGACCACGAGTGAGATAGATTTTATAGCACAGGAGATTCAGAATCAGGGTTTAGATATCAGTGACCTAGCCGACGCCATCAATTATCTGTCCACCACCGTCTTTTATCGAGGTTCAGCACTTATCATCAGCGTGAACATTCCCCGGCTTCTTCCAACATCCTACAGAAAGGTTATCATCGAACCTCTACCCATGTTCAACCGAACAGTCAAGATCGCCCACCGTACAGCCTTCATGAACAAACAGGAAACCCTGGCCCTTACATCACAATGCCAGGAAAACAACCATGTGACCATATGCGAGAGGAAAGAACTGATAGACATCAGTAAAGATCCTTGCGAAGCTCCACTCTTAAGAGAACAACACGGAAAATGCCACTTAGCAGAAAAACCCACGGCAACAGAAACAAGGTTGATATCGCCAGGAACGATATTGGTGATAACCGTTCATCAAGATGTAACCATCAACAGTACCTGCGGTATCCGAGATAGAACGTTGACCGGAATACATTTGGTAATATTCCACAATTGTTCTTTGTACGTTAATAACGAGCTGTTTGAGAATTTTGAGCTCCAATTCCAACATCCTACAATTTTGCCATTGCAAGCGATCAAAATTAAGCCACTACAAATTGATCGTCATATCAATATTTCAGAGTTGCAAGAACTCAACTTTCGCAATAGGCAACACATGGAAGAATTGCAATTCAAACACCAACTTGGAATTGCATCACTTAGCACCGTCATCATCCTCATCGCCGCAATCCTGGGTATCAGCATGGTCAAATATCACCAAACCATCAAGTCCGGAAATTGCTCGGGACGAGCAAAACTTATAGGGGGAGCAGTTAACCACAGGTCTTTCAATGCAGACGGAGTTAGCCACGAGTCTTCCCTGGATACACCGTGCACATGCACACAAATTGATCTGTCAGCACCATCGCTGCCAGACGACACCGGACACCGAAGGAATGCAGCTAGCCTGGACAACGCGACCAGCGCACCATCGTCGCTAGGTGCTAGGTTAGCACATTTAGGGTCTAAGGCAGGGCAGTTAGGACTATGAAATTGAACAATAAAATCAGTCTTATTCAATCTTTCAAATCGTTAACATCGTTTAGTCTTTTTTTAAAAATACAGATCCGAACCGTCGGATTTTAGCTAATATACTTCTGTTCAGATAGCCAGGCTGCTATTAAAGCACTTGCTTCGGCCAACTCCAGGTTGAAGATAGTTATCGCTTGTTGAACTCAAATCGAGGAGCTGAATTCAGCAAACGCTGTTCACCTTGTATGGGTGCCTGGCCATTCTCCCATCATTGGAAATGAATTGGCTTATGAGTAAGCTCGCACTGGAGCATCACATGACTTCATTGGCCCTGAGCCAGCTATTCCGATATCGAAGTGTTGGGTAAAGCTTCAGGTTCGCACCTGGACTGCTACTCAACACAGATAATACTGGAAGAGTTTGGAGTCATATCGTTAAACCAAATTGTATTGTACTGAGCCATCTCCAAGGGTGGCGAAGTATCTTACAAATCTGTCAAAACAGAATTGCAGCATTCTGGTCAAAGCATTGACTGGACTCTGCCGACTCAGCTATCACATGGCGAATATTCAGCATGCTGATTCATTTGCATGTGATAGCTGTGAATTCGATTATGGAACTTCGTATCATTTGATATGGGAACGTCCATAAATTACGTCACGCTTTGAGGGGGGAGGGGGGGTTTAGCGAAGTGTGACGACCCATACAAAAATTTTAGAGGTCTCATACAAAAAGTGTGACATAAGGGGGAGGGGGGGGGGTTGAAAATGGGCAATTTTTGCGTGACGTAATTTATGGACGTTCCCTATGTAACTGTCCAGTTTTTGCGCAAATGCGTTTCCGAGTATTCGGTAAACACTATTTTTTTTTGCCTTTCTCGTACACTAAGTGTACTGGAAAGGCTATATGTTCACTCCAAAAATGACTTTTTGATAGGAGGCCCGGAGATTCGAGTCATATATACCAATCAACTCAGCTCGGCGAACTGAGGTGATGTCTGTGTGTGTGTATGTGTGTGTGTATGTGTGTGTGTATGTGTACAAACGAACTCACGTCACTTTTCGGCAGTAAATCTCAACCGATTTTAATGACCGACGGTTCATTCGACGCGGAATCTGGTCCCATTGTTTGCTATTGAAAATGGTTCGGATCGGTCCAGCCGTTCCGGAATTATGGCCATTTAGGCGTTCCGGATCGGTACCCCAGGAAGGGGCTAGATGAAAATGCAACAAACCCACGCATGCGACACATCAAACCACGGCATTTTCGATAATATGATGAACGGTAAGCAAGAAAATAGTCTCAGACCATATCTGAACCGGTAATGTTCCGGAACCGGTTCCGAAGGTCCCACCAGAAGTGGCCAAATATAAAAGTGAACCAAACCCATACATGCGACTCATCAAATCGCAGCTTTTTCAATAACCTGATGAACGGTTAACAGGAAAATAGTCTCAGATCACATCTGAACCGGTAGTGTTCCTGAACCGGTTCCGGGCGTCCCGCCGGAAGTGGACAAATATAAAAATGAAACAAACCCATGCAAGCGACACGTCAAATCCCGCCCTTTGCGATAACCTGATGAACGGTTAGCAAGAAAATGGTCTCAGATCACATAAGAAACTCCAAAACTGGTTCCGGAGGTCCCACCGGAAGTGGCCAAATATAACAGTGAAGCAAACCCAGGCATGCGACACATCAAGTCGTGGCTTTTTCAATAACTTGATGAATGATTAGCAAGAAAATAGTCTCAGACAACCTAAGATTCTACCGGTAGTGTTCCGGAACCGGTTCCGTCTGTCCCACCAGATGTGGCCAAATATAAAAGTGAACCGAACCCATGCATGCGACACTTTAAATCGTGGTTCCTTAAGCGACCTGATGAATGGTTAGTAAAAAATAGTTTTAGACCATATTTGAGACAACCGGTGGTGTTCCGGAACCGGTTCCGGGTTCCCTCCGGAAGTGGCCAAATATTATTTTTTTTGTCTTTATCAACGAGATTTTTTAACTCGAAGCCCTCGGGACCCTTCCCTTCCCTACGTTTTGTAAATATGTCGGGAGTTGGATTCGATCCCAGGCCCTTGGCATGATAGTCTTGTGTTCTAACCATCAAACCAGGCCCGCTCCACCGCCAAATATTTAAGTGAACCAAACACATGCATGTGACACATCAAATCGCGGCTCCTTAGGTAACCTGATGAACGATTAGCAAGAAAATAGTTTCAGACCATATTTGGGACAACCGATGGTGTTCCAAAACCGGTTCCGAGTGTTCCGCTGGAAGTGGCCAAATATAAAAGCGAACCAAACCCATGCATGTGACACGTCAAATCGCGGATTATCCGATAACCTGATGAACGGTAAGCAAGAAAATAGTCTCAGACCACATAAGAAACTACCGGTAGTATTCCAAAACTAGCGTTGGGTGCTTCGTCGGAATTCAAAAGTGAGAAAAATTAAAGCAAGCGATAGAAATCTTGACAAAACTAAGACGATCTCATCCAATCACACCATTTCAGATTCCTGAGGTGTAATAATGCAGAAGGATGGGTCGATCAAAAATTAATCGTAATAACTCCGAACAAACTTTTTCAATTCTCTTTCGCGTCTAAAACGACTGCGTAAAATTTTTGTGCGACTGGTTGCTCCCTCACGCACTGTAATGTGGTTGAAAGTTGAGTGGGTTCTGTATGAAAAATTTCAGTTACTTGCATGTTTTTGTCAAATTTTACATGCATCTTATAGCCAATGATAATAAAATATAGCGTGTGTAGAAGTGTGTAGAAAATACTTTGTCGAAAATCGTTAAGGTATCTGTGTTTGTGAAAAAGTTGTATCGTCTTGGTGTTGATCGGCCTCCAGTGATAGTGAAGGAGGTCAAGCTGTCAACTGAGAGGTCTGATATTTTTCAGCTTTGCCTATACGTTGAACATAACATCGGAATATGTGCCATCAATAAGTTTAAAGTCAATTCAATGATGGCTCTGATAAAATTCTAAGTAAAGTATTATCATGATTCAGGAACATTTCAGCTCACGTCAAAAGAAACGTCATTAGTACATATTCGACGAGAAAGGCACTATCACCACTAGGTGGATCAATCCAGGTTTTTATTATCTGTATTAACGAGATTTTTAGCCCTTGGCTAGTTCATCTCGGGACCCACGCCTTACTTCCCTTCCGAAGGAAGAACTTACATTTTGCGAGTTTGTCGAGAGTGGGATTCGATCCCAGATCCTCGGCGTGATAGTCACGTGCTTTATAAACACTTATTAATTGAAACTGACTTCAGAGACCTGAACATTCAATATATTCTGTTGTTCTTAGCCCGCTGGGGTAAAGAGCTACAGGCTCTCTTTCGCTTTATGCGTTATTACAGTTCCTTTTTCGGGGCGCTGTTTGAACCCATTGTGGTACGCTTATGCGTTAGTACCCTTTTCCAGGGTACTTTTCCTATTTCCCTACTTGTCCTTATCCCCATCCTTATCCTGATTTCCTACCTTTTCCCTCAGGTAGATGATGAAATAGGCTATTATTTTGACGATGGCACAAATGTCCCAAATGGAGGATAACGTGCCTCTGGAGCCGGCCTTCTGATATCAGATAGATTCTATCCTTTTGCATCACCTTGGAAGCAGCTTGCTGACGTAGTGTACGGTTTGGATAAAAAATTACCCTAATGCCAAAGGAGGATCAACGGGGACAACGGGAGAATTGCGGAGAAGGACAGCAGAACACCGCTATGATGAAAGCCACTCCTACCCCCCCCCCCCCTTCCACTTTTTTTATGTACCTGTTAGTCCCGCCGTAATCGCCATCGCCACTCTAAAGGTGTCAGAGATCCGGCCGACGAAAGCTAAAGGCCGCCATCGTAGTCATCCTGAAGTAAGTTGCGACGTAATGGTGAAAGTTTGTGGTAGCAGAAGGGTCCCCAAAGAAGTTCAAAATATGTCGATTATAGCGTTACGTAATATATGGATGCTGCCTTATGTATAGCTGACGCGATACAGCATTCTCAGTCGCTGGATGCCAAAACAGACGCTGTTTGAGCCGCTCTTACCGTTTTGAAGTCCAAATGCCAGGTATACTGAACGAAAACCCAATACTGAAATCGACTGATTTTACATATCATGAAGAAAACACCTCCTCACTGACGCTTCAGGGTCGAGCAGTGTTAGTAACAGTCACACATTGAGCTTATGGTAGACAAAGAATAAAACATTTTCATCTCCTTACAGTTGTACGAAATATGATTTTTCACGAGGAATTCTCTATGCAAATGAACTCTCTTAATACTCGTCCGTTTTTTGATACTGTAAACATTTCGACATTTATTCATCCAACAATCCTCGATGCAGCAACGATTCTAGCTCAGCACAAATAACACGCTGAAATTCTTTGTCCTGGAAGCACGAATGAATGCCCATCTCTCCAGCGTTGAACTCATCGAAAGTAGATTCTGTCAGCTCAACGTACTTGAATGATTCCACCGATGCTTGCACGAGTTCTGTTGAAATAAAGGCGTAGGTAACAATTAACTACTGTAAATCCTTCCTGATTGCAATGAAATCCTTACCATGGAATCCTTTCCGCAGCAGTTCTACCTGCAAATCAACTAGACTTGGAATTTTGCCTTGGAATCCAGCCTTCCTTAGAACCAACGCAAACTGTTGGTAGTACTGGTAGATGATTTCATCCCGACGAGTCATCTTCGTATCCTTATCCACGATGAGATCGATCAGCGATAACACGTCGAGGGCTGGTGATCCCCAATGGCAGCACTGGTAGTCGATCAGCATGGAATCAACGATACGGCCTTCCGAGTCCTTCTTGTGCATCAAATTTTTCCACTGAAAGTCGGCATGATTGAGCACGTTGTAGCCTCCCGATGATGATGATGGAGAGTTCACTGCATACACTCGTTGCCACCGTTCCTGAAAGGTTTCGTGAAGTTTCTTCAGCTTTTGGACGTACAGTTCACATCCAGGCCACTTCTCGATCCCTCTGCGCAGATCGTCAAACCCTCTGCTGAAGATGGCCAAGACAGGTCCGGTGGTTATGAAATTGCTGGCATTGAAACTTGACAGGTTCATGGTCTGGAAAAGACGGAGAAGTGAAAATAACGTTTGAAAATGCAACTCTATATATTGTTATTTGAGTTTTCTCTTCTTTCCTCGTTGAACTATTCAATTAAGTCTCAAACAAGTATGGTGTGGAGTCTTAATCTCCACATTGAGTTGCTTATAGCAATTACTTAAAACTAGATACTTTAGAAGTTGCTCTAAGAAACTTAGTTAGAGCAACTTCTAAAGTATCTAGTTTTAAGTACTTGCTATAAGCATCTTAACAAATCAATGTGGAGATTAAGACTCCACATCATACTAGTTTGAGACTTAATGCTCAAAGAAGCTTAAGGATCTGAATATATCCTGCTACTCGCAGAACTTACCGTTTCATGAAGATACAAGGATGATGCGTGAAGCATTGCTATGTTTCTCACAGTGTAAAGAGCCTCATCAAAACTTTTAATGCATTCACGTCCAGTCAGCCAACCGTGGGGTGAAATATCTTCAAGTACTATCACAGCATTCGGATCGCTTGCAGCATATATCAGTCTAAAACAATAATTATATAATGTTCTTTCCACTGAATGATTTAAGTTTACTGGCTAAGAAGAAGAGTGTCAACATTCTTGAGAGGTGCTTCCTCAACCCTAGTAACATATTATGTTTAAGCCGTAACCACCCGGGACGATTCTTTCTGACTTCATATGGCTCGTTCTCCGAAACTAGGGTACCAAATTGCATTTGGTTTGAAGTATCATCAAGGGAAAGAGTGTATCTCCCTACAATGATTCGGCGGGGATCCTCCTATGACCCTCCCCTTTTCTGCAGGGCAGCACATGTTCTGGGAACTTTGATCTCCGATAGAAATGGCCATTTTTCGATTCTAAAAGAAACCCATCTGGATGAATTTCTGGAGGAATTGATGAGAAATTTCAGAACATGTTCATGGATGAATCCATGGAGGAATTCCTGAAGAAATTCCTGAAAAAAATCCTGGGGAAATTCCAGGAGGAATGCCTAGAGGAATTTCTCAAAAAATTCCAAAAGAGTTTCCTGGATGACTTCCGAGAGGATTTTTTGGAGTAATCCGTAGACGAAATCCTAAAGGAATTTGGGTAGAAATTTCTATAGCGTTTTCTGGAAAATTATCTGGAGGAATTCCTGGAGGCATTCTTTGAGGAATTTCTGAAAAAAAATTTTATATTTTCTTGAGGAATTTCTGAAGAAATTCCTGGAAGATTTTCTGTGGGATTTTTCTGAGAAATTTCTGGAAAATTCATGGATGAATCAACGGAGGAATTTCTGAAGAAATATCTGGAGATATTCTTGGAGGAATACATGAAGGAATCCCTGCTGGAATTACTCGAGGAATTCCTGGAAGAGTAGGATTTTTGAAGAAATCCGTGGAGGAATTCCTGGAGGAATTTCTTGAGGATATTTTGGAGACATTCAGGCAGAAATTCCTATAGGATTTTCCGGTGGAATCCTTGAGGGGATTCCTGGAGGAAATTCTGATTCTTTGATGAATTTCTGGAGAAATGTCTGGAGGAACTTCTCGAAGAATTTTGGGAATTCCTCAAGAAATTCTTTGAAAAAATCCTGGAGGAATCCATTGAGGAAACCCTGTTGGAATGTTTCGAGGAATGCCTGAAGGAATTCCTGAATGAGTTTCGGGAGAAAAGTCTTTAGGGTTTCCTGGAGAAATCCGTGGAGGAATTCCAGAAGGAATCTCTAGAGGAAATCTGGGAGGAGTTCTGTCAGAAATTCCTAGAGGATTTTCTGGAGAAATACGTGGAAGAATCACTGGAGAAATTCCTGGATAAATTACGGGTTTATGGAGGGTTCCGAAGGAATTTCTAGACGATTTTTTATTAGAAAATTTTCTGGATGAACCCCTTCAAAAGTTCCTTCAGAAAATCCTCCAGAAATTTCTCCAGGAATTCCTTCAGGTATTCCTCCAAAACATCCTCTCTAAACTTCTGCCAGAATTCCTCCAGAAAGCCTCTGAAGGAATTTTCGGAGGGGTTGATGGAGGGTCCCGAAGAAATTACCAAACGAAATTGTTTAGAAAAAATTCTGGAGGAATCTCTGGAGGAGTTCCTGGTAGTATTTCTGAAGGAATTTTTGAAGAAACTTTTGGATGAGTTTATAAAGGAATTCCTTGATAAATTCCTGAAAGAGGTTTTGGAGGAATTGCTGGGAGGTATTCCTGGATAAATTCCTTCACGAATTCCTCCAAAATTACCTCTAGGAATTTCCTTAGCGATTCCCCCAGAAAATCGTGAAGGAGCTTCTACCGGACCTCTTCCAGGAATTTCTCGAGAAATTTCTCCAGGATTTCTTTAAGGAATTTCTCCAGAAATTTCTTCATGAATTCCTCCAAGGATTCATCAATCAATTTCTTCAGAAATTCCTTCACAAATTCCTTCTTCCTTCAGAAATTCCTCGAAGAGTTTCTCCAAACATTCCTCCAAGAATTCCTCCAGAAAGCCCCAAATATTTATCCGGAGATTCCTGAATAAATTCCTCCAGGAATTCCTCCCGTAGGAATTTCTCCAGGGATTCTTCCAGGTATTTCTCCAGAAAATTATCTATTAATTCTCCCAGATTTCCTCTTACAAGGTCTCCTCAATGGATTCCTCCAAGCTTTTTTTCCAGGAATTTCGCCAGGAATTCCTTCTAGGATTCACCCATGAATGTCTGCAGAAATCACTCACAACATCCTCCAGGTTTTCCACCAGTACCTTTTAATTCCGCCCTATTTTGCTTATCCTTCGGCAGATACGCGTATTTCGACTACCACTTGTAATCTTCCTCAGTGTCAGTTATCCATGACACTGAGGAAGATTACAAGTGGTAGTCGAAATACGCGTATCGGTCAAGGGAAAAGCGAAATAGGATGGAATTAAAAAGTACGAAACTGATTACACTCATTCGAAGAGGGTATTCTGTTTAGGGGGTTCGAAAAGTCGGTACAAAGATCCTCCAAATGTTACTTCAAGATTTCCTCCAGAAATACTTTCAGGAATTTCTTCAAGGATTCCACCGGAAAATCCTCTAAGAATTTCTGCCTGAATGGCTCCAAAATATCCTCTAGGGATTCCTCCAGGAATTCCTCCACGGATTACTCCAAAAATCCTAGAGGAATTAATCTGTAACTAACAACGACAATAACATGCTGTTTTCCAGTCGAAATTATGATGCTATGGTAATATTAAATATGGATCATGCCACACAGCCACACTTAGATCCACCCCGCAGTAAGATAAACTCTTCCCATTGATGATACTTCAAACCAAATGCAATTTGGTGCCCTAGTTTCGGAGAACGAGCCATTTGAAGTCAGAAAGAATCGTCCCGGGTGGTTAAGGCTTATAAACGATTATTAAGCTCAAAATATGATCTCAACTAATTTAAAACCGTTATAAAATCAAGATAACATCCTAGGTATTAATCTAGGAATTGTGTTACTCTAATGGCATTGACCGTTATAAAATTGCATATATGTAGGTTTTACGTATTGCTGCAATAAAACCGTATGAAAATTCAAACAAAATTGAGCAACATAGTTTTTTTTTATTTGTGATAAGACTGACTTCCTAATCATGTCAATGCAGTGCAATGACTAAAATTTCACTTACCTCGGAACTTCCAGATGTTCGCCAATGTCTTTTAACAGCTTCGTCATAGCCGGTAGCACCTCACTATACATTTTGATTTCTGTCTCAAACAGCCCGCTGTCTTTGGTGAGATCCCGCTTGAAACCGTCCGCAGTTGGTAAGGCCTTAATCACCAGATCCAATGTTTGCTCTTCGGATTGACTGCGACGACCGGAACGATACCGCACGGTTGTACGGAACATAATACTGGCGTAATGGTCTCCACCTTTGGTTGCAGGTCGCAGCTCGCAACCACCAACGATCTCGATCGATGGATCGTTGGCAAAACTTCGCACAGCATTTTCGAAAAATTGATCGTTCAACCATGCGGGCGCCTGTAGCTCGTCAGCGTCGTACTCGGCCATGATGAACAACGTTTGCTTGCGATTCGGTGGATGGCACTTTGTGTTCTAAATAGTGCTGACGGGCTCCGCTGCGGGTATAGTGTGAATGACTTCGCCATGTGATGAAATAGAGACACGATACGATGCGGGAGCAAACACACTAACCTACTGTCTGTGTCGAGTGGAAACGTTTATCACTAATTTGGACGAATGTGTGCATGTGTTCAAGTACAGTCAGGTCTTTTTTTACGCGGTTTTCATTTACGCGGCCGCGTAAATGAAAACTCCATACAAAAAAAAATTTCATCGTCTTATTTTTGCATGATTCGTCGAGAAATGGTGAGACTTTTTTTACGCGGTTTTTCGAATTTTGAACTGAGTTTTATTTTTACGCGGTACGTATCCCCCGCGTAAAAAAAAACCTGACTGTATGGTTAAAAGATAAGTTAGGGGTCATGTTTGTATACAAAGCAGTGACCGGTATCGCTATTAAATATTTACGTATGAGATGTTCCGCGATGCTGTTGTTTGGAATGAATCAAACTATGGAAGATTTTTGTTTAATTGAAATTCACTTTGCAATAGTTCAAAATCGGCATGGTACAGACAAATTTTGAGTCAAATTTTTGTTTTGTTCGTTCATTAATCATGGAATTTTCAAACTTTTGCAGTAATTGTTTTACTATACATGATTCGCATTTCATTAAGGTAATAAATCAATTGAGCCTGAGTGTTAAAGTTGTTTACACAAAATCATACACTTAGACAAATAAATCTAAGATTATCATAAGGTCTAACTTATGAAAAGGCCTTTAAACAATTCATAACGGCTAGAATGAATTTCATAAGGTCGATTTATGACGCGGAATCGACTCACAGTTTGGCTTTTATACTTGTTTAGCAACCGATATTCTTAAGCGGGTCGTTTCCAGTCTGCATCATTTCACGATCATTCTGATCTTTTCATAAGTTTATCTTATGTTGATAGGTCATAATAAGCATGATCGATTTTCATAAGTATTCTTATGGCATCCATACTGTAAGAATTAGTTTCTAGCTCTTACCTGCTATAGCCCGGCAGGGCGACTCGGAGCAGGGTACTTCCACTAAACTTAGGATTTCGGATGGGTGAAATTCGGGAAAAGGAAATAAATATTTCAATTTAAAACTTCTATTCTACGTCTGACCTGAATCTCCTCCCTTGCTACGTCCTTGGTCGACGCTCGATGACACATGTTGGGCCCTTGCTGCTGGTAGTGATGTACGGTGGTGGCGTTCGTCGCTGCACGACTCCAGCACGAGATGCAGGGCTCCTTCATCCACTTCTTTCTTCACTCACTGGACTTCTTCTTGTTCTTCTGCTTCCTTCGGGTTGGCCTGATTCGCCGCCGAAGCGACGGTCCTTGACTTTTAGCTAGGGGGAGGAGATAAACTCCTTTGTCGGACCCCCCTAGCGACGCTGGTGTTATTCACCGTACTACCCACTCGCCGTGGATAGTACCGACAGAAATCGCAATTTCTTCCCTTAGGTGGTACGCCCCTTTGTATCACCTAGCTTCGTCATTCTTGACGTTTAACTATGGGGGCGAGGGACTCTATTGGCTGAGCCCCCACAGTAAAGACGGCGGGTAGTTGCTGGGGTCCTTAGCGATTAGCCGCGAGAGGCGAAAAATCCTTTTCGCTTAGCCTCTCAATGGCGGTGACCCAACACCCTGACACTGTCACTGCACAGCACAAACGTTCTTGGACCGCGGGTCGACACTTTCCGGGGAATTTCGTGGCACTTTTCACTCCCGGTATTTCCAACTCCCAAACCTCTAAACGGTGCCCACAGATGAACGGAGTAGAAAGTACACGTCCGGACACTTTCGCAGTACAAAACGATCTGGTTTTCAAAATGTCATCTTCCGTCAATAATATCGCACACCACCTTCCTGCCACCTCCTACCACCGTGCTCGACTTGTTATGATGTTATGTTGCGCCGCTTTCTTTGCAACGGGTGGAGAATGGGACCAAACTTCATTTGAAAATCTATCTAAACCTACTATAATTCATTTCCTAACATATTAAAATCAAAAAACCTAACACCAAATAAAATCATACAGGAAATTAACGAATTAAAATGAATTGTACTGTACATCACGACAGTGGTGGTGCATGTTGCCCAATCAAAACAAAAACATTACTCTGAGTATCAACAAAGGACTATACAAAATACTCAGAGTACACGCAGACACGAAAATAGACAAAACGGATTGATTGTAACATGCAGGTTACAATACTTTATGACTAATGTCGAATTCGTTTATTTGCACCGCCTGCACCGCTTTGCCACCGGGTGTAGCAAACTTGCACCGAAACCGTTCGTTTATTCGCAGGTACTGTTCTGTTTTGACACCCGATTGGCACCGGTGCAAGAAAAGGCTACACCCAGTTTGAGCGCGGTGTAGCAGGTACAAAGCTAGGTTTACCAATACATGCATATCGTTGAACTTGTATCGTGGTTTTGTTTGGGTAGGAATGATGATTTTATCTTCGGCATTAGGTAAACAGTTTTCTTGGATATTCGTTTATTTTGAGATGTTTTAATTTCCAAACGGAAAATCTGTGCGTTTAAAAATTATTTAAACTTGATCGATGATTATCACGTCTTTCAACTTCTGAGGAATCTTCAAAATTTATCGATAACATGAACTTTCAAAGAGTTGATTCAACGTATATTTTTCTCATCACTACTTTTTTTTTATTATCGTAAATCTAGGGGCAAGACACTGTGCAAACAAGAGCAACTCGTTCGAAGAAATGTGTCGAAAGACACCCCTAAAAGTGCTCGAACAGTGAACTATCGGGCAACATTGTTTTGGTTTTGCGATAGTATCAGGCAACACTTCGGGAAAACCAGAGTGATCCAGAGCTATCCAGAGGAATTCTGAGCAACACTTCGATAACAGAGTTACTCTCGCTGTATCTGTCTTGCCCCTAGTCGCAAATATGTGGATTACTTTTAATGTTTTTAATCATCAGAATTTTCTGTCGCATGGTATTCTATTAATTATGAAAAAATGACGTAATAAAGTTTTGATAAGCCCAGAATAGAATAAAAATCTATTAATTCAAATTAAACTGAAATATTACTGAAGTAACATTTTGTAGGTACAACCAGTTTCAAAAACCGTAAATTCCATTTTTTTTTCTTTTACAACAAATATTGAATTTTTGAATTACATTGAAAGTCAAACAAATGTCACTAAGGGATGGTTAAAGCGTTTTTAATATGAGTTGCGTTTCAATAACGTTATGTTTTAAAAAGCATTTCTTTATTTTCCTTTTTACGTTGTAGCTAAAC
Source organism: Aedes albopictus (assembly GCF_035046485.1). Classification (NCBI taxonomy): domain Eukaryota; kingdom Metazoa; phylum Arthropoda; class Insecta; order Diptera; family Culicidae; genus Aedes; species Aedes albopictus. The sequence goes on along the minus strand of NC_085138.1, from coordinate 157,142,296 downwards.
GTTTTCTATTGAACTGCCTTTAATTGTTTTGTGTTGAATTTGTGCACGTAGATCGTTTACAATTGTATGTTAGCATCCTTTTTTATTGGGTAACGAAAATTGTTAAATTCTAAAAAGTTGCTTCTAATTGAAAAATTATGATATTACGAGAATTTGAAGAAGATAAATAATGTAGGAGTGTTAAAACATTGGATAACAATTTTCAAGTAACATTTTCCTTACAAGTTTATCATGTACAAGTGGATTACAGGAAACTTTTAAAATTGTTAAATTCTATATAGAAAGTAAAAAAATAAAAATAAATATAAATAATGTTGTTCATCACGGAAAACATAAAAGCATCGATTATGTTTTTTTTTATATCCTTTATTGTTTTCATTGACGCTCTCACGCGCTCTTACTAATACCATCATAAGCTGTCAACAAATTGCACCGAAACCGTTCGTTTTTCCGGTGTCAATTGCTACACCGGTGCAGTGCACCGTCAGGAATAAACGAATTCGACATAAATGTCGAATTCATTTATTTGCACCGCCTGCACCGCTTTGCCACCGGGTGTAGCAAACTTGCACCAAAACCGTTCGTTTATTCGCAGGTACTGTTCTCATTTGCCACCCGATTGGCACCGGTGCAAGAAAATGCTACATCCAAATTGAGCGCGGTGTAGCAGATACAAAGCCAGATTTACCAATACATGCATATCGCTGAACTTGTATCGTGGTTTTGTTTTGGTAGAAATGATGATTTTCTCTTCGGCATTAGGTAAACAGTTTTCTTGGATATTGGTTTATTATTTTGAGATGTTTCAATTTCCAAACAGCAAATCTGTGCGTTTGAAAATTATTTAAACTTGATCGAGGATTATCACGTCTTTCAACTTCTGAGGAATCTTCAAAATTTATCGGTAACGTGAAATTTCAAAGAGTTGATTCAACGTATATTTTTCCCATCACTATTTTTTTTTGATTATCGCAAATATATGGATTACTTTTAATGATTTTAATCATTAGAATTTTCTGTCGCATGGTGATCTATTCATTATGAAAAATTGTGGCGAAAGTTTTGATAAGCCCAGAATAGAAAAACAATCTATTAATTCAAATTGGACTAAAATATTACTGACGTAACTGTTTGTAGGATGCTTTTAATTGAAAAATTATGATATTACGAGAATTTGAAGAAGATAAACAATGTAGGAGTGTTGAAACATTGGATTACAATTTTCAAGTAACGTTTATCATTACAAGTTTATCATGTACAAATGGATTACTGAAAACTTTTAAAATTGTTAAATTGGATATAGAAAGTAAAAAATAAAAAAAAAATAAAAATTATTTTATTCATAACGGAAATCATGAACACATTGATTATGTTTATTCTTGATATCCTTTTGTTTTCATTGACACTCTCACACGCTCTTACTAATACCATCATAAGCTGTCAACAAATTGCACCGAAACCGTTCGTTTCTCCGGTGTCAATTGCTACCCCGGTGCAGTGCATCGTCGGGAATAAACGAATTCGACATAAAATTCATACGGTACCGTCTACCCCCGTTGGTTTGAACGACACCTCATGCAAACCAACGGGGTTCATTTTTAATTTGAACTTCTCGTAACCCTGTGGACATCGAAAACGCACTGATGGTAACTCTTTATGTTGTTTTGTTTTGACTCTGCGTTCTGTTTCACCCCATTCCATGAGCAGAATGACGTGAATTGAATTCGTGAACAACAGATCACGATCACAAAAGATGATTGCAATCATTCAAACTTCACAATTTGCTCAAATTATGATAGAAATAAATCAGGTACAGGCACCCTAATTTAAACTATGACGACGGCGGAATGCACGTAGACAGCTGTGACAATAATATTAATACAAACTTTGAGTTTCAGGGGGAACAGAACGATAGTTTAAATCTCTCATATTCCTGATTAGCACCCAAAATCAAACTCCAGAACAGAGGTTTTGGTTTACTGCCAAAACTTTAATCGTATGAAGAGTGCAACAAAAATTAATAAAATTCACAAACAAATTTTGAGTTGCTCTTTTTCAATCATTTTGGGCACGAAAACTAGTTAGGATGAAACAGTCAGAAATGAGGAAATCTTTGGGAGCATTTACAATGTTTTTAGAGATGACCGTGATTATCGCATATGAGAAAAAAAAATCAGGTGGTGGAGTTTTAATTGTAGTCTCTGCAAATATAAATGCTGAAATCATCCCAGCCACAAAATACAAAGAGTTTGAGCATGTGTGAGTTAAAGTCTACATTGCTGGTGAAACGCATATTTTTGTTTCCGTTTATTTTCCTCCGGACATCAACATATGAAAAGTTTTTCAATACTGCAGAAAATATTATTAGTGGCTTACCCCCGGAAGTAAAAGCACATATTTATGGCGATATTAATCAGCGTGACATTTGACTTTATTGCAGATATTGACAATGAGAGCATTTTGCTCCCAATTGTTGGTGAAAACGAAACGCTGCAGTTCATTTGTGTTGATTGTTTTTTAGATTTAATTAATGACAAATATTGATGAAGATTTTTGTGTGTCAGAATCACTGACCCCATTATGGAAAAATGAAGTTTTTCACACAGCTCTTGAATTTTCTATATTCGTATATGCCAACAACAGACCTGATGATTGTGAATTTGAAGAAGTTTTTGACTATCGTTCTGCTAACTATGAAAGCTTGAGGAAAAAACTTAGTGACATTGATTGGCAAACGCAATTAAGAAATGAAGAAAATATCGATGTTGCAGTTGACATATTCTACGAGAAAGTGTTTGAGATAATACAGACTGAAGTACCATTAAAAAAGAAAAAACGTCATGGCAACTCAAAACATCCTGTATGGTTCAATAAAGAAATAAAAAAAAAATAAAAAATCGTAAGCAGAAAGCTCAAAAAATGTATAACAAAAATAGCAACAATGAAAATTTATCATACTATTTAAATATTTGCGATCAATTAAATCTGGCCATTAATTTTGCGTTCGAAGAATACATTACAAAAACGGAGGTCAAAATAAAGTCATGCCCAAAAATTTTTTATCATCTCGTGAATACCAAACTAAAATCAGACAATTTTCTTTCGGAAGTGCAACTTGTCGAAAAAACAGGTGACAACTCGGAAAAAATCTGCAAACTTTTTGCAACGTTTTTCCAAGAAGTTTATACCACTTTTTCGGAAGAAGATCGAGAGCGTGAATACTTTTCATTCGTTCCAGAATATTCAAGAGACGTACGCGTTGATCAAGTTAAAGTACATGAAATTACAAACGCTCTCAACAATTTAGATGCCTCTAAAGGACCTGGACCTGACGGAATCCCACCTTTATTTCTGAAATCTCTGTCAATGGAATTGACGGCGCCATTATTTTGGCTTTTCAACACACAATAAAAACATTATATATTTCCTATGTTCGATCAATACTAGAATATGGTTGTATAGTATGGTCGATATTTTCAGATAATCACGTCAGCCGAATAGAATCTGTTCAAAAACAGTTTTTATTATTCGCTCTTCGTAAACTGGGTTGGAGAAGTGGGCAGCCTCTGCCACCTTATGAAGCACGGTGCAAGCTGTTAGATATCCAAACATTAAAAGAACGTCGAAAATTCGCCATGATTTCATTTATAAATGACATCGTATTCAACCGAGTTGATTCACAGGAAATTTTATCAAAATTGAATTTCTTTGCACCTACTCGTCAATTACGAAATCGCAGCATTTTTTCTATTAATCACTATCGTACTAATTATACCATGTTTGGACCTATAAATCAAATGATGAGAATATATGATGAACAATGTGAGTCCATTGACTTAGGTATGTTGAAAGCTAAGCTTAAGAGACAATTGAATGTATTTCGTCACTAAAAAAAATAATGTTAGGTTAAGTGAACATAAATTTAACAAATGGTCTACATATGATTAATGACAACAAATAAATAAATAAATTTGTATGTGCTAGCTGTGAATCCGATTCTGGAACTTCGTATCATTTGATATGTAACTGTCCAGTTTTTACGCAACTGCGTTTCCAAGTACTCGGTAAACACTTATCAAGTGAAACTGAATTCAAAAACCTGAATCTTCAGGACGTTCTGTTGTTCTTAACCTGCTGTGGTAAAGAGCTATAGGCACTCTTTACGCTTTATACATTATCACAGTGCCCTTTTCAGGGCGCTGTTTAAACCCATTGCGGTACGCTTATGCGTTAGTACCCTCTTGCAGGATATTTTTTCCTATTTCCCTCTTCCCATCCTTAAGCCTGCGCACTTTAGAATCGGTACGCTTTCTACCGGCTACAGATCAAAAACGGTTTAACTTAGAAAAAAATGTTGTAAGAAGCAAAAGAAGCTTATTTATTGTATTTTGTAGGAAAAATGTGAAAAAATCAGTTTTTATTTCATCAAGATAAAATATTGACTGATTGTGAAATTCATGCCATTTTATTCTGCACAAACCAATGATCGTCAATGTTTTTAAATTTTACAGTTTACGGGCTGATATTTCAAGAAGAAACAAAATTATACTCATCAAACATATGCTCAAAACAAGTTACGACATTTAACTCTTAACAAATATGGTTCACAAGAACATAATAAACTTTTAGCCTTATTGTCCATTCACGCTATATTCAAAACATAATTTTACTCAAACTATTTTTTTATGAAAAAATATATTCTGAGATCGTTTTTTTGGATCTACAATTCTCCAATTCAAGTGGCCCAACTATATTCATATCGAAACCTGGATTATTTTTGGAATTATTAGCAGTTTTCCCTCACAGTAGTCGGGAATTAACAGTCACAAGACTAACTAAAGATTATGGAACTATAGATGTGATTCTATGATCATAAATAAAAAACTTCTGAGTAGATTCAGTTTTATTTAAAAAATCGTTAGATATTTCACGCCATCAAAACACATCCAATGAATTGCGTCAGCAATAGTCCATACAGCTTTCGAGCCACGATTATTTATATTGTTCTGCATCAAATCATTGGTTTCTTGTATACCAATACTATTCGTATAGCATCCTTCCCGTATGCGTATTTTCCGAACTAAAGCTTATGCGAAAACAACTTTTTTGACCTTAAATATCTATGCAAGTCTTTGATTTTCCATAAACCCCTTCAAAGGCTTACCATAGCTATATTGGAAATTTTAAAACACTCATGGAATATTTTACCTCCTTTAATCAACAATCATAATACCAAGAAGTATTCTATACTGCGAAATTGGTGGGTTTGATAATTATATATTCCTACACAAATCTTGAATCTGACAATGATTGGTTTTTGCTCAATGTGTGCAGAAAAAACTGGCACTATTTACGAATTCAGATCAATAGTTCATCTAAAAATATAAAAATAGCAAATTTAATATTTTTCCTACAAACTACAATAGATAAGCTTCAATTGCTTCTAACAACACTTTTTTCCTAGTGACACCGTTTTTGAGCGGCAGCCGGTTGAAGGTGTACCGATTCTAAAGTGCGCAGGCTTTAATCATTACTCCCTTCCTTTCCCCCAGGTAAACGATGAAATAGGTTTTTTCATGGCAATGGCCCAAATGTCCCAAATGGATGAAAACGTGCCTCTGGAGCCGGCCTTCTGGTACCTTATAACTCACAAACAATATCAGCAAGACGAAGAACATTTTCTCTGGTAGACAACGTGGTGGGTCCATTTGAAGTATTCAAGTAAGTATTTCATCTCGACTACAACATGTTTAATATAATACTATCCTTGGGTTAAATTTTCCGTAAACTCGGATATGAGCAATTTAGAATGCCACATGTTCTTTGTACTAAAATATTGCTCATCTTAACCCGATTTTGTCCGATAAACGAACGGAAATTAACACCAAAAGTGGTGGAAATGAAAAATGTCATGATTTTTTGTTTTTCATAACATTCCAACCCTGCACATACTCTTACCGGATTCAGATGTCTGATGTTGTATTTAAATTCCTTTGTTTTGAGTTCGACTAGTATGCATCGGATTGACTGTTGATTCGAGATTTTATTCCAACGCTTTCAAATTCCAACGGTTTCCAAAATTGTAGGCAAAATCACATTCCGCTGAATTGCAGTTTTATCAATTTAAATGACCATTTCATTCATAAAAGTGTCATTTAACAATTTACCCAAAATAGAACAAAAAAAAATCCCACTTCAACGTAGCACAGTAGAACGACGACACAGTCCAAAGAGAACTTTCTCTGCAAACACATCGTTCTCGCTTTACTCGTCGCAGGAAATAAATCCAATTAGGCAAGTGGCTGGTGAAGGTGAATCGATTGTCTCTGTGGAATTTGATATTTTGCATTATGGGGATTTATAATCATAAACAAATTTTGACAAAAATGAATTGATAAGTGAATACTCCTCAGCCTGCAGTCAAAAGATCGCCCATTCAGATTGGCCTACATTTGGTTTGAGACTAATCTGTTTTGTGTACCCATAGATAGCACACTTCTGATTTTGTCAAATCTTTCCACTCGCACTTGAGGACGATGCCCGTTATCGACGTATTGTTACTCAACGTGAACTAAATAAATCGATCAATCATCGTAGACGTCAAGAGAACCACTTGTTCGGACAGAAATTGGCCATCGCCTAACGGTTTCGTCAGTCTTTTGCAGTCGCAACATGGGTCAGCACAACGCAGACGAACTCCAGGCGCCAAGCTGGTTGAACAACCAATTCCTTCTGGAGGTCATCCGAAAGGCGCAAAACGACCAATCGCTAACGCTCTGCCATGGATGTAAACTACGGCCAGGAACCAATGCTGGAGACCACTACGCCAGCATTATGTTCCGGACGACGGTCCACTACCGGTCAGCACGATACCACAAAGAGCAAGCGATAAGTCTGATTATGAAACTCCCTGCGCAGGCTGAGGGTTTCAAAAAAGACCTGCTCGAAGGAAACGGTTTGTTCGAAACGGAAATGAGAATGTACAGCGAAGTGCTTCCGGCGATGTCCAAGGCTTTGAAGGAAGTCGGAGAACATTTGGAGGTTCCCAGGTAGGTGGTAGAGCTAATACTTTGATGTACAGAAAATGTTTGGCTTAAAATCAAAGTGTATAAAACATGCACAAGACTATATTATAATCTAGCATTTTTTGTATGTTTCATGTAGATCATGTTTGATTTAAAATACGGACAACTTTACAAGTTGTCCATATATAAATTGAACCAAATATTTGTGAATCGGGGGTTCATTTCTTTAAAATTATACATACTGAGTAAATTAGCTGGTGTAAACTTAATACCTAATTGTGTAAAGCACTGCAGAACGAAATAAAGCTTTCTCATGACGAGCTCTAACAAGTTCTATTGATAAAGAAATACTATGTATTTTTTCTTATTTATGTTTCTTATGGCATTGGAATACATTTTCATTTTCAAATATCTTAGTGGGATATGATGAGTAGAAATGAAATGCAAATTGAATTATCTACACTCCCGTTCAAAAGTTTGGGGTCACCCCCTCAAAAACATGTCATTTTTTTAGGCCCATATCTCCGCCAATTTGCGTCCGATTTCAAAACCCTAGGTTTCATTCAAAAGATAATAAGTCAAAGATACTTTGAACATGATTTAAAAGAAACTTTTTCAAAAAAATTTGTATGTAAACTTAACCCAAAGTTGCCAAATTTTCTGGAAAATGAATATAAACTTACGGCAGTGCCGCTGGAAGATGGGTCGACCAAATTTTAAGATGAGAGCGGTAGTATAACCCATTTTCTATTAGCTTTCAACTGCTTTTTACAGAATTTAGCTAAAAAATCCAGAAAAAAGTTATTAAGTAAATTAACTCTACATGCCATTGACCAAAAGTTTGGGGTCACCCCTCAATATGATGTATCAGCCAAAAGTTTGAGATCACTTTCGTAAAACATGGAAAAGTGATTTGATGATATCTTCGTCATCTATAGTTCAATTTTAATTATTTTTGGCTCATTTCAAAGATAATTAACTAAATTTACGTTTGATGTCTTCAACTTAACGTATTTAACGATTTTTGTATATAAAAATGTTATGTAAAGTTAGCACATTTTACCACGCTTCAAAAAATGAGGCAACTTTACGTTAAGTTTTAGTATGTAAATTTCAACAAATATGTGTGGTTCAATGTCTATGCAGTAAGTATCATTCATTTTGTTTCAAATAAGCCAAAAAGAATTAAAACTGAATGAAAGATGACAAAGATATCAACAAATCACTTTTCCATGTTTTACGATAGTGACCCCAAACTTTTGACCGATACAGCATTTTGAGGGGTGAACCCAAACTTTTGATCGATGACATAAAGGATTTACTTAATAACATTTTTTCTAGATTTTTTAGCTAAGTTCTGTAAAAAGCAGTTGAAAGCTAATAGAAAATGGGTCATATTACCGCTCTCATCTTAAAATTTGGTCGACCCAACTTTTAGCGACACTGCCGTAAGTTTATATTCATTTTTTGGAAAATTTGGCAATTTTGGATTAAGTTTACATACAATTTTTTTTGAAAAAGTTTCTTTTAAATCATGTTCAAAGTTTCTTTGACTTATTATCTTTTGAATGAAACCTAAGGTTTTGAAATCGGACGCAAATTGGCGGAGATATGGGCCTAAAAAAATGACATGTTTTTAGGGAGTGACCCCAAACTTTTGAACGGGAGTGTATGCTTGCATTATGTCGTACCTCATTCCTAAGAGTTTCATAGGCGTTATTGCATAACAAGCAAAATCACTGCACCCACGGTAGAACGTCTTGTTATTATTGCTGTTATTCATTCAATCAATGGGGTAGACGAGAAATTTATAAGAAAATTATATACATTTTTCCATGTGGCTATGTGGAATACTAAAAAAACTCAGAAAATGCATCTCTCAGGAATCATAATTTGTGTAAAAATAATCCAGCAACAACATTTCAAAAGGGCGAGACTGCTTTCGAAACCAATGCAATGCCTTCGCACAGAACTAACATGACCGCCACAATGGCCGACTTTGGCACCTACTGACGGTTTCCATCTCATCATGATCAAGACCAGCGCACCTGATCTTATTATTTTAAGCTTAGGCGCTGTCCATAAACTACGTAGACTTTTTTTCGGCCATCTCAGACCCACTCCCTCCTCGTAGCCTTTGGTTCATACAAAATTTTCGAAATTTGCATGGAGCGTAAACTTTGACCGCCCCCCCCCCCCCCCCCCCCCCCCCCCACTATGGGGGATTCCCATACAAGCAGGCGGACAAAAATATTTTCGTCATATTTTCGAGGATTTATTAGTATTCTGTAGTTGGTTCGACTAAAACATATTGTTTATGAACATTTTTAAACATCACGACCAAGTTTTGAAAAGGGCGTATTTTCAATATGGTCAAATAACTGATAATATATAAAAAGTTTGAATTTGTTTCATTTTTTTCATTTTTATTTTGTTTTTTTTTTTGTGCTTAGAATGATCAACACCATTGTGTAGTTACTTTCAAAAATGAATTCCAAGGGAATTTGCTTAGAATGTTTGAGAATCGTCGTTTAATCTCAATGGGTGCACCCGGGCGGTCTCGTGCGTAAAAAACGCTGAATCTTCCAAGACCGCAATTTACCGCAGCATTTCGCATACAAAATCATCAGAGTAGACCTAAAGCTTGGCCATAAACTGATTTTGAGCCTGAGAATGTTTGGGAAAAAAAGATGCCGATTATCAAAATTTGAATCTCATGCCTTTTTCAAGTTCTTCTTCTTCTTGTATCTTTTTTTTTCACACAATGGTTCAATTATTTCACAAAACCACGTGTTTGTTGGAAAGCTTGCTTCATTATCTTACCAATGATGTATTGAAACCAATAGATAATGATGATAATAATTAGAAAATATCGTTTTGAAATTATGTGTTGTTTTTTTTTTTGCGAAAATTACATTTTTTAGCTTTACTCAACTTTGATACTCAATATCTTTGTAACTACATCAGCTAGAAAGTTGAAATTCTGGATTTCTCTTAGTTTATATGTTTATTATCGATAGAAAATTTCAGAACAAGCATTAATGGAAGTCACTTTTCTGATTTTTGTCCGCCTGATATCCTATAGTGCCCGCGTCCCCCCCTAAGAGTCTACGTAGTTTATGGACAGGCCCTTATTACAAGTGAGCAAGAACTGTTGTTTGAAGCTGTTAGAACTCACTTTTGTTGGGCCACCCTATTGTGGCCACCCAGGCTTTATCCTGGGCCTCAGGGTCGATACAATGGCTCCGAGAGGAAATTGGGGGTGAGTGGAACGACTTCCCAATAAAACAAACGTCCAAGGAGGAGCTACGAGCTAAAGATAGAAAATGCAAGGCTTGGCTTGAAGAAATGATGGGCGACTATGGTAGTTATTCAGATTAACATTCTTTGTATTCAAAAATTATTCCATATTGAAATTTCTTATTTTGGAATGGGAAAGGAAACATGCACATACCGTTTTACCATCCTACTGGTTGATGAAGGGGCCGCCCGTTTAACGTTGGGAATGCCTGCGGACCTTCCCAAGTCGAACATCCATCCTCAGCGACGTACGGGGACTACCGGGCCAAGATGATGGTGTGGCACGCCGGCGGAGCTTCGTCGAATAGCCTCCAACGTTGTCGGGGAGTTCACTTTCTGTGGACCGGGCCAAACTTACGGGAAATGGCGCGCCGGCAGATTTCCGTCGAACACAGCACCTTCCGTCAAACACCTTCGCCTACCGGGCCAGAATAGCGGAATGGCACACCGGCGGGCTTCTTCACACACAATCTACTTTCGCTTACCGGGCCGCGTTGACGCAGTGGCTCACAGGGGAAGCCACAGATGATTACGGGAAACAGCTCACTTTTCTTCGGCCGAGCCAACCCAGCGGGAAGTGGCACACCGGCGGAGCTTCAGATGTTCACGTGGTGACAATCCACACTTATCGTTTTCGCAATGGCCGCCGTACGATAACCGACGCTTTCTTCGGCCGGGCCTTGGGCGTTCGAGACACACCGGCAAAGCAGCTCCTGGAGTTCACAAACTTGCCTTCACACGCGAAACGAGAATTTCTTCGTCCTCACTGGGAACGGATCAAAAGCGGGCACTTTTTGAGGCGAATCCAAAGATGGCCTCTGAACTGGTCACTGGATAGTGCAAAAAAAGAGAAGAAAAACGTTTAAAAACGCGCACAACCTTTAGTGACGATTGTCGGTCACCTATTCCTCTCTGCTTCATGGTGCGAAGCAGTTTTGTTGCCTCGTTCGGCGATCGTCTCGCCGTCAGCGTCGGCGTCGTCGACAACTCATTGGCGCCGAACGTGGTGGTGGTGGTGCGTTATGCAAAAGGGTTTAGGGATGGGCAGGGCGTTTTGGAAAATTCGATCATTCCTTAATTTCATTATTTTTCTTTTCGCTTCAATTTCCAACATTTTTTGTGGATGTAACTCCGATTCTATCAAAGATTAAGATATAAGCCAATAATAAGTAATAATAATAATAATAATAATGAAATTAACTAGGAAAAAGACAAAATAGAAAAAAAATATATACAAGTAGATATTTACAAAAATAATGGGACCTTTTTGAAGGTAACAAAGCTTGCTTCTTTCACAAAAAATCTTTTAAAAAATCTACTCAGTGGCTTAGTTGGTCTTACTCAGAAATCGAAAATTCCTTTGTTTTCTTACTCAGTTTTTGTTAAAAGTGGGACAACCCATTGGCAATGGGTTCCATTATTTCCCTCCCCATCAAAGCTTGGATTCATTCGAAAACGACAGAATAAGCTGTTTTCACGCTGCTGTGAAGCACGTTTTTCGTTGCCTGTCCGCGGTGGCGCACCATCACACACTGCAAAATATTTATGCTGGTAATCAGCAAACTTTGCTGATTTTTGGCGTGCTGATTGCATTCAGCAATACAAATTACTGAGTATCAGCAATTATTTTTCAACTTGCTGAACCATCCAGCAATTTTGACAGTTGATCAGCAAAGTTATGCTGAAATTCAGCAAAAATGTTGCTGAAATTCAGCAATTTCTTTTGCTGATTTTTGGCGTGCTGGAAGCGTTTCAAAAATTTTGGTGTGCACATAGCGTGCCCCACGAAGAACGAAATAAGCAAGTAAATAATATTCACATTCTTTGGCGGATAAGTGTCTCTTGCTTAAGTATATTCATGACCAGTCCGAGAGGTGAATATTCATCACTCATCGGGGCTGGCTGAAGCGAATTTCACCAGTTCGTCTCCCCATCGCTTGTTGCAAAATGAACGAATCGATGGCGCACACACTGACTACCAACAACAGAGACAGGTGTATCCATGCCCCACAAGTCCGAGAACGCTCCTGTTGCTCCTCGGGGAATAAACTAATCTATACCAGAATATTCGACGTCGTCGTTTCCTGCCTTCTCTGCAAAAGAGCGCCGCTCAGCAGCATTGTACCATGAGAGAGGCAATCTTCAACTCCTTTATGTGATCTCTTTCGTTCTTCGTTTGGGTTACTCGCTGCTGTTCTGTATAGTTCGCATTCAATATTCGCATGTGATGCAGCGTGAGCGTGAGGTTTGAACCTTCATGAACGTTTTGGGGAGCGATAATAGTATATTCATGTTCATTGATTCATTCAGTCAAGCCCTGCTCCCAATTCACCAATGACCTGCAACCTGACGTAGCAGGCGCCATTGTCGCCTGAAAATAGAAGATCGTCAATACTCACACACTGAAGATGCCTGTTGGTCCCAAGCAGTTATTTCAATGTGGGTGTAGCTGGTTTGCCGATACACTTACCTTACCTTACCGGTCAGGCTAAGGCCGGGGTGGCCTCTGCTGTACATAGTAGCCGCCTCCATTCCACTCGGTCCATGGCTGTTTGTCTCCAGTTCCGCACTCTGCGTAGGGTCCGCAGATCGTCCTCCACTTGGTCGAACCACCTAGCTCGCTGCGCTCCACGTCTTCTTGTACCGGTCGGATGACTCTCGAGAACCATTTTAGTCGGGTTGCTATCCGACATCCTGATGACGTGACCCGCCCACCGTAGCCTCCCGATTTTCGCGGTATGGACGATGGTTGGTTCTCTTAGCAGCTGATGCAGCTCGTGGTTCATTCGCCTTCTCCAAGTCCCGTCTTCCATCTGCACTCCGCCGTAGATGGTACGCAACACCTTCCGTTCGAAAACTCCAAGGGCGCGTTGGTCCTCTGCACGTAGGGTCCATGTCTCGTGCCCATAGAGGACTACCGGTCTAATCAGCGTTTTGTAGATAGTTAACTTCATGTTACGGCGAACTTTATTCGATTATAGAGTTCTGGGGAGTCCAAAGTAAGCACGATTTCCTGCCACAATGCGCCTCTGAATTTCTCTGCTGGTGTCGTTGTTGGCGGTCACCAGTGAGCCCAAGTACACGAATTCTTCAACCGCCTCGATTTCATCACCGTCGATACGAATTCGGGGTGGCGGGCGCGGTGATTCCTCCCTGGAGCCCTTTGCCATCATGTACTTAGTCTTCGACACATTAATGACTAATCCGATTCGCCTGGCTTCACTCTTTAGTCGGATGTACGTTTCCACCATCGTCTCAAATTTACGAGCTATAATATCAATATCATCGGCGAAACCAAGCAGCTGAACGGACTTCGTGAAAATCGTCCCACTCGTGTTTATCCCCGCTCTTCTTATTACACCCTCCAAAGCAATGTTGAACAGCAAGCACGAAAGACCATCACCTTGCCGTAGCCCTCTGCGAGATTCGAAGGGACTCGAGAGTGTCCCTGATACTCGAACTACGCACATCACTCGATCCATCGTCGCCTTGATCAACCGTATCAGTTTATCCGGGAATCCGTATTCGTGCATAATCTGCCATAGCTGTTCTCGATCGATTGTATCATACGCCGATTTGAAATCGATGAACAAGTGATGTGTGGGCACGTTGTATTCGCGGCATTCTGCAACACCTGGCGGATGGCGAACATCTGGTCCGTTGTAGCGTTCACCCATAAATCCAGCCTGATATTGCCCCACGAACTCTCTTGCAATCGGTGATAGACGGCGGCATAAAATTTGAGAGAGTATCTTGTAGGCAGCGCTCAGTAGTGTGATCGCGCGGTAGTTCCCGCAATCCAACTTGTCGCCCTTTTTGTAGATGGGACACACGATACCTTCCATCCATTCCTCCGGTAATACTTCTTCCTCCCAAATCTTGGTAATGACCCAGTGTAGTGCTCTCACCAGTGCTTCTCCACCGTATTTTAGAAGCTCGCTTGGTAGTTGATCTGCTCCAGCGGCCTTGTTGTTTTTCAACCGGCCAACCTCCTCCTCAATCTCTTGAAGGTCAGGGGCCGGAAGTCTTTCGTCCTGTGCACATACTCCTAGATCTGTTACCACGCCACCTTCGGTACTTGCAACGTCGCCATTGAGGTGCTCATCGTAATGCTGCCGCCACCTCTCGACCACCTCACGCTCGCTCGTGAGAATATTCCCGTGATTATCTCGGCACATGTCGGCTTGTGGCACAAAGCCTCTGCGCGAGCGGTTCAGCTTCTCGTAGAACTTTCGTGTGTCCTTAGCGCGGTACAGCTCTTCCATCGCTTCGCGATCTCGTTCTTCCTGCTGGCGCTTCTTCATCCGGAAGACTGAGTTCTGCCTGTTCCGCGCCTGTTTGTAACGTGCCTCATTCGCTCTCGTACGGTGTTGCAGCATTCTCGCCCATGCTGCATTCTTCTCGTTTTTCAACTGTTCACATTCGCCGTCGTACCAGTCGTTTCTGTGATTCGGAGTCGCGAAGCCTAGCCGAGGTACTACCAATGGCGGATCGGATGTCCCTCCAGCCATCTTCAAGTGTAGCTGCGCCAAGCTGCTCTTCCCTTGGTAGGGCCACTGCTAACTGCTGCGCGTAGTCTTGAGCCACTTCTACGTTACGAAGTTGCTCGATGTTGAGCCGCGGCGTTCGACTTCGACGCGTGGTGATAACTGTCGAAAGTTTTGAGCGCATGCATACAGCGACTAAGTAGTGATCGGAATCTATATTCGCACTGCGGTATGTGCGGACGTTGGTTATATCTGAGAAGAATTTAACGTCGATTAGAACGTGGTCGATTTGGTTTTCTGTTTGTTGCTCGGGTGATCTCCAGGTGGCTTTGTGGATATCTTTACGGGGGAAGAAGGTGCTTCGGACTACCATACCACGGGAGGCTGCAAAGTTTACGCATCGCTGGCCGTTATCATTCGATACGGCGTGCAGGCTGTTGCGCCCGATTACCGGTCTGTACATTTCCTCCCTTCCTACCTGCGCGTTCATGTCGCCGACAACGATTTTCACGTCACGTGGCGAGCAACCATCGTATGTTTGCTCTAACTGCGCGTAGAACGCTTCTTTCTCGTCACCGGGTCTCCCTTCGTGTGGGCAGTGGACGTTAATGATGCTGTAGTTGAAGAAACGGCCCTTAACTCTCAACATGCACATCCTTGCGTTGATCGACTGCCACCCGATCACACGTTGTCGCATCTTGCCCAACACTATAAATCCTGTTCTCAGTTCATTGGTGGTGCCACAGCTTTGGTAGAAGGTAGCCGCTCGATGCCCGCTTTTCCACACTTTCTGTCCAGTCCAACAAAGTTCCTGCAACGCCACGATGTCGAAGTTGCGGGGATGTAGTTCGTCGTAGATTATCCTGTCACATCCTGCGAAACCTAGTGACTTGCAATTCCATGTTCCAAGTTTCCAATCGTAGTCCTTATTTCGTCGCGTGGGTCTTTGCCGATTGTATCGAGTCGTATTTTCTCCTATGTTATTCGCAATGGGGATTTTTACGGGAGGCTTATTGGGCCTACGCCAACACTCCTGTCTCGCCGGAGGGCCATCGTGCCAGTTCTGTTTAGCGTCCCAACCAACACTGGGACGACCACGCTGATGGGGCTACCACCTTGGATCTAGCTAGGCGTGGTGCAGCGTTTCTTACTCAGCCGCTGGATGCCAGAACAGACGCTGTTTGAGCCGCACCTCCTTGGTGAACAGACGCTCGAGACGTACCTCCTCAATCTAGCTGAAGTCAGAAGGACAACAGTGCCCAGGCTGCACTACCAGCTAAGCACACAACTCTTAGCTGGCGGTCTTTGTCATCGCTTGACCCGTGGAAGCATGAGGTAGGAACTTGTGAGGACCAGAGCTATATTGGACGCTCTCCTTATCGACTCACCGTTTTGCAGCCCGATACACTCAAACCTCCATTTAGGAAGAATCTATTTAGGTGAAATCTATTTGGGTCCCTCCATTTAGGTAATGTTACCTAAATGGAATTTAATTGAGTTCAGAACAGTTGGAGTACTTAAGATTAGGTACAAGGTTGGTTTACGGGAAAGAAAGGGGAGGGGCGTGGTTCAGTGTTGAGGCATTCCCCTCCTCACCCCCTGCTTCCTCAGTTAAAACACATATCATTTGATTGAGCCCAAGCTACTTAGGAAGTATAATTTGTGGTGCTGTAGGTTTAAAGCTTTTACCATCATTTATGACGTCAAAACCGACAAAAACATATCATTGACCTGTTTTTATTTTGGCCACCAAACCCAACGTAGACCCAACAGTTGTGCGATGTTGGTCCAACAGTGGCCCGCAGGGTTTTTCGTGTTTCGTGCCCAGCTAGTCATTTGAATGACAATTTATTCAGTTGGCAAGGATTCGCTTCTCATTTAATAGGTGCACTGATTGAATGAAATCTTTTTAAATATGACTAGTAGAAAAATAATACTAAAAAGATTTGTTAGTAAATGTAACACCTGTAACACCTTGAGGAAACTCGCTGAATTCCTCGAAACCCCCCTGAGACCCTGTTCGGCAATGAACACAAGAATATTCAGGCGAAGACACTGGACTGTTAGGGCCCATATAGTCGAGGCGGTAAACGCACGGGTATTCAGCATGACCATGCTGAGGGTGACGGGTTCGATTCCCGGTCGGTCCAGGATCTTTTCGTAAAGGAAATTTCCTTGACTTCCTTGGGCATAGAGTATCTTCGTGCCTGCCACACGATATAAAGCATTGTCCAGTTAGAATCCGGACGCAAAGGATAATTTATTGTGACGCTCTCAATGATCATAATCATATTCTTTTTACAGCAGTCTGATCATAAACAAGTCCTCTATTGATGATGAAAATTTCATCGATTTTCTTGCTACGAGTGAAAAGTTATTTCAGATTGAAGACAAGTGAAGGAAAAAAATCTTGCACAAACACGCTGAAAATTAAGCGTGGTCAGGTACGACAGTCGCGAAAAATGTTAATGTCTCCATAACCATTATGTGTGATGTGCACAGATGTTGTTAACCATGTCATGAGGAAGTGCCCAAGGAAGATTGAAGTTTATGTTCATGGATAAATCTGCTTGAAATTCCAAGATTTGCCAGGAAGTTCGAGCTCAGGACATCGTTTTCTCACATCACGATTTTGACACCAAATGTGTACAAAGATGATAACCTCAAGAATCGCGTGCTGCTTTTCAAAAATGCACACAAGGGATCTGTAGAGGTTTGAGCTAATTTGGTGAGGTATCACGACAGCCTGAGATGTGGTAGGGGTGTCATCACTGTTGGATAGTGTTTATTAACGAAAAAACACTCAAATTTCGCTTCTTTGGAATTCACTGAATAGCCCTTAATTTTGCAAGAAGAGAAATATTTGGCAAAGTTTCTTTGGAATCCTAATCAGATTGGTATAGGGTCTCAGGACACTACAGAGATGGCCTGATTGTGAAACAAATCCGCCGAAAGGGTTGATGTTAAAATTTACTACCATTGTGCAGATTTTTAAGGAAGTAATCACGGAAAAAATGAGAAAATGTATTAAAAATTAAATTAAATAATTTTAATGATATTTTTCCATGAAACTACAGTAAATGATCTTTGTTTTGAGGGCTTCACCTTTTCTGTTTGTTATTCCACCTCTGAGATATAAGTGATTATCTGCGTCCGGATTCTAACTGGACAATGCTTTACACATGTAAAATGGTCATTGGCAGAGGAAGCTCTCAGTTAATAACTGTGGAGCGTGAATGAAATTTACATTCACCGCGTGAGGAGTTGCCTTCACAGCTCGCTCACGACTTTGGTATACGTTTGCGATCCCAATGTTATTTGGCAAACTTTCAGATAAAACTACAAGGTTAAATTCATCCATACATTGTTTTTCGATAGCATGCTTCTGAACTGAGATAATAGCAAATGAATGTAAATCTTTGCAAATGAATGGTCGCAACCTTGGTAAACACATTTCTTCAGCATATCTAATCGTGTTACCATCAAGATTTAAGATACACCGACCCGAGCAGAGGAGAATAGCAAGTTAATAACTACGAAATCACATAACCTGTTTTTATATCTTGTTTTGTTATTATTAAATTATCAAGGCATAGCTTTTCCATAACAAATTTTGTTATACAATCTCATTTTGTTATAATCAAGCTATTGATATACATTAACTAAATTACATTAAAATAACATGTTTTGTTGAAGCACAAGTTTAGTTATTGTTGTACTATTGATCAACTTATTAACAATAGCACAACAGTAACAAGTTTTGAAATCACAGCAACAATTCGACAATTATGACCTGTCCCTTTGTGTTGTTCCATTTTTATACAGTTAAAAAGCAAATTCCTGAACGAATCCTTTTAAGAATTCCTTAAATAATTTTCGGATAAGCACTTGGAAATTCTGGAGGAATCTTTCGATAAATCCCTGGAGAAGTCTTCAAGAGAACTACTGGCGCAATTTTCTTAGAAATTCCGAAGTTAATTCTTCTGAGCAATTATTAGGATTCTTAACAGAACTTTTTGAAAAACTCCTGGAGAATCCTTCAGAAAAACTCATGGTGAAATCCTCAAACAAATTTTCAGAAAATCTTAAGATGAACTTCAGGACTAATGATCACAGGAAATTCTGAAGTAACTCTTGAAGGGATTCTATGCAGGATTCTGGAGGAATTTCTAGAGGAGTCTTTGAAAATCCATGAAAGATTCCGTCAAAGAACTCTCGGAGAAATTTCTGGAAGATTTTTGGAATCATTTATGGAAAAGTTTATGATTAAATCAGCTGACAAATTTTTAGAAGAATTTAATGACAAAGTCATTTGATAAACATAAAAGGAGTTTTTGACGGAATCCTAAAGAGAAATAAATAGAGGAATTTTAGAAAAAAATATTGCAAAAATTTCTGGTGAAAGTCCTGTAGGAATCATCAGAGGAAGTTCAGGAGAAATTATAGCAAAATTTTTGAAGGAATTCTTGTAGATTTTAGGAGGAATATTCGAAGAATATAAGAATTTAATTCTCGAATCCAGGGAAAAATCGGAAGAATTAAAACAATCTTTCCAGAAAAATTGTAATAATCTGTACAATATTTCCAATATCCCAAAAAAAATTCTGCAAAACTGTTGAGCATTCTAAAAATTCTTCAGTTTCTATGCTGATAAAAAAAACAAAGGTCACACGTGCTTTGAAAAGAATTAAAGTATAAAAGTTTATAAATTACAGGGGGAAATCGAAGCCCTCGTATTTGATAATATAGAAATTACAAAAGTTCGATTATCTTGTGACTTCAAATCTCTTAGAATGAATTAAAAGCTGAATATAGTATTTTTTGATCATTTGAAAATATTTCTTACG
Source organism: Aedes albopictus (assembly GCF_035046485.1). Classification (NCBI taxonomy): domain Eukaryota; kingdom Metazoa; phylum Arthropoda; class Insecta; order Diptera; family Culicidae; genus Aedes; species Aedes albopictus. The sequence continues at coordinate 157,122,637 of NC_085138.1, read as the reverse complement.
TCAGGGTGATGAACCTCATGTGATTGGCGGGTTTGTGAGACAAAGCGAACAATTTTATTTATTTATTTATTGATATACTCATGTAACGTAAGGAAAACTCCTTATTTGAATGTTACACACTGGTGGGATATAGCATACTAACAAATTACTTATTATCTAATTTCAAGTTTCTGAACTGACTATAATAAAATTCATTTATTGCATACGTTCAAGCTCCTCTAGCAAACCCTCTTTAAAGCTTTTCAAACTTATGGACATTTTAAGATTAGGTGTCAAACGGTTCCAAAGAGAAATGCCTCTCATGAGCATTGAATTACCATAATACGTCGTTGAATGCTGAGGGATAAGCAAGCTACGCGTTCTAGTATTCCTTAAGAATTGCAAATTACTATACAAATACGGTGGTTCCTTAGTCTTAATGATTTTGAACAGTTGTACACAAATTCTGAAATCATGGAAGTTGCCAAAGTTACAGCCTATCAATGTTTTATGGAACTGTGAAACACTAGAATATCGAGATAAATTAAAAACATACCTAATGCACGAGTTGAGTGCCACTCTTAGTTTGTTTAAAGATGCCACAGAAGCATTACCATAAACAAATTCGCCATACATGAAATGAGGAAGAATAAGAGATTTGAAAAGTTTGATTTTCATACTAGTTTCGAAATGTCTGCTCACCATTTGTAACCTTTTGAGTGCACCATAGATTTTTCCACATTGAGTATTAACAAAGGCATCCCAAGATAAATTAGATGTAAAAACAATTCCAAGATTATCAACTTTTTCAAAGAATTCAATTATTTGTCCATCAAAAACAAGCACAGGTGTTTGAGGAGGGTTTCTGAGTCTCGATATCATAATAGCTTTAGTTTTAGATGTGTTTACAGCAAGTAAGTTATTTATGGACCATGCAAAGATGCTTCTTAAGTCATTATTAATTTTCCTAGCAACATCATCTATAATGAATTCACCAGTAACGGTGAAATAAATTTGTACATCATCCGCAAACAGATGAATTGAACAATAACGCAAGGAATTAGGAAGATCGTTAATAAAAAGAGAGAATAATAAGGGTCCCAGGACAGATCCTTGTGGAACCCCTGACTTAATCGAACTAAAAGAAGATAAAACATTGAAAAACACGGCTTGACATCTATCACTCAAATATGATGTTATCAAATTAGCAGCAGACTGAGAGAAACTAAAATTATTTATTAGTTTATTCACTAATCTACAATGTGACACTCGATCGAATGCTTTGGCGAAATCTATTAGCAAAAGTATGGCCACACCTCTTTTATCTATTGCCTGAGCCAGATCATCATGAACCTTAATTAAAGCTGTATTTGTGCTAAAATTACTTCTGAATCCAGATTGAAGTGGGTGTAGCAAATTATTGTCAATGACATGCTTAGAAATTTGAGCTTTAATTAATTTTTCAAAAACTTTAGAAAGTGCGCTAAGGATACTAATAGGACGCAAATTACTAATGGAAGAACAATTACCTTTTTTCTTGATTGGGATGATTTTCGCACTTTTCCAGGGTTTTGGAAATATTGAGGTTTTGATTATAGAGTTGAAGAGATGCTTAAACATGGGCAAAGCCAAGGGTAATAGTATTTTGATAAATTGAATAGGTATATTGTCAATGCCCACTGCATTTGATTTGATTGAAAAAACACAGTTAACAATGTCGTGTTCCACAACTTGGACGAAGTTAAAGCCTTGCACAGTCGATGGCACAGGCTCTGATGAAGGATCAACGGTAAAGTTTGATGTAAAATAGTCATTTATTTCATTTGCAGCAAAATCTTCGTTGGCAAAACTACATTCCTTAGTAACTCCTAACTTTTTGATATTGCGCCATAGTTGCTTACTTGGCAAATCAGCATTAAATTTAAGTCTGTCACATTCGATTTTAGCTTGAGATATCATAGTATTCACTCTATTCCTTAGCCGTTTATAGGTATTTCTATCAATTTCAGATTTGGAATGTTTCCAAGTTCTATAAGCGAAGTCACGATCGATAATCGCGCAGCAAATGGCATTACTAAACCATGGATTAGCATTATTTCTTTTGCGTCTTATAGGTATATGATTGTCATGGAGAAGAAGTAAATGGTAATTCATAAAGTGAAGCAATTCATTGGGATCAGTTTGAGCGAAGAAAAAGTTCCAATCAATACTCAGAAATGCTTCCTGCAACAGAGTTGAGTCAAAATTAAGATAATCGCGATAAGTTACAATAGAATTCCTATTTTCTTGAAAAACGCGTATTGAACAAAAAACCATGTCATGGTTAGAAACCCCTGACATGGAAAGCTGATCTTGTTTCGTGACAATTTCTGGAGAATCAGTTAGAATTAGATCTAGTAGAGAACAACCTGTTCGATGGAAAAAAGTAGGTTCAGCATTAACACAAACATATGATAAACTTTCGAGCGTTTCTTTAAAGGTCCTTGAACGAAATGAAGAATTTAATAAATCGGTATTAAAATCACCAATGAAAAAAGTACTATCATATCGAACAGTGAAATTTTTCAGTAAATCATTGATAGTCTCAGAGCAATCAACAGTAGGTGGGTTATAAATAACACCTAGCAGTAATTTTTCGTTACGACTTTTGATTTCCACTGCTAGATATTCAGTTTCACCGTAATTGTCAATGATAAATTGTGACTTTGCAACGACACGATAACCAAAATTCTTTCTTATATATATGCAAATACCACCACCATGACGATTCCGATCATTCCGAATAATGTTATATCCGTCAATTTCGATCATAACATCACTGATTGTATTATTGAGCCATGTTTCGGTGAAACATATTACATCGACTTTACTTTTACAAAAAACCATTCGCAGCTCATCCAATTTCGTGAAGTTACGAGCTACAAGGCTCTGAACGTTGATGTGAACGACATTCAAATGATCATTTTGTAACGCAGCATTTAGAACAATTCTTGGAATCGCAGTGCTCAGAGAAGCATTAACATCTAGAACATTAGCCATAGTCAAAAAATGTGATCAAACTAAGCTTTGAAGAAAGTCTGCCAAAAGAAACCATCCCGCATGCAATAATGAACAAAGAAAAATTAAAACTACAATCTACAATCATCAATATTTCATTTAGTCTTGAAGTTCAGTTTTAGTTCTAAAAGCAAAATGGATTGTTTATATATCCCAAGGTATTGATTAACAGTGTAAACACCACCAGCAGTGTACAAGAAAAAAAAAATAAACATAGTTTCAGTCCTCCCAACAGCAGCAACACCCTCCGTATAGCAACAGCAACATCTCCAATCAGCAGCAGCAACGGTTCAGCAACAGCACCTTGCACCAACAGCAGCAGCAACAGTTTCGGACGACAGCATAGACTTTGACTTTCAGGACTGGAAGGATTCACGGGAATAACTTGAGGATGGAAGCATGGAAACTGCATATGAAGGAAAAGACAAGCTTCTTGGATAAAGGTTACTTCAAAGTATGATGACTTTCAGGAGTGGGTGGATACATGGAGTGCAAATGATGGGAGACATGGAGAACTGAGGGAAGGAAGAGAAAAACTATTTGGAAAGGTTTGAAGATTTGTGAACAGCAAGTTGTTTGATGTCTACGACCGGCTCAGCATTGGATCCATTTAAGCGCTGAACAAAAACGATCCCATCACGAGTAAAAACGTTCTTGAGAGCTCCGTTTTTCTTTAATTTGATCGCAGTTGTTCTGATGTCCCTATCATGTTGAGTAAGGTTTTCGTTAAAGAAAACCCTCCGATCATTGTCGAAACCTAGATGACGTAGCGACAAATTTCTCGTTCGCAGATAGCGGCCGTAGAATGAATCCCTCGCGTTTTTCATTGCAAACTGGCAGACAATTGGTGGGGTTGTTCCGACTGGAATTGGAAATCTCTGCAACCGTTTCAGGTCCACTATGGGTCGATCCACTTCGTTGTAACCAAGGACCGCAGCGAACTTGAAGAATGAATCCATCAGGTTCTCATTCGTCGCATAGGGAATGCCGGAGATAATGAGATCACTAGCCTTCTCCAATCGATCCAATCGTCGAACAGTCGAAATGAGCTCATCTCGAACCTCCGTTACCGCCGAAGAAATACTACTGATGCTCGACGTACACTCGGCTTTTAAAGCGAACAGCATGTTCTCCACTTCAACGATCTTATCCTCTAGCTTGGCATTGCTTGCATCGATCTTAGCTTCAATTTTTGCGTTCGAGATCGAGAACATCTGCTGAATTTTGCTTAGCAAATCGCAGTTAGGATCGTCATCGATTTGCATATCATCTCTTGGTCGCTTGTTGTTATTCCCATCGCCGTACACAGACGATGTAGAAACCGACCGAGTAATCGGTTGATTTGTTTTGGTCGATTTGTTTTGGCTCATCACAATAGCTTTTGTTGGTGGATGGCGATGATCAGCGATTGATGAATATTCTGAAGGGCTTATATCGTAGAACAATAACGTGGATAGCGCCAAAAAAAATAATAACTTAACGCTCAATTTCGCATTAAGTAGCGGCGATTTCTCGGTTGATTGTTTAATCCACTTGTTGAGCCATCGAATTATGCACACTGGGTGATTTAAGGTGTAATGGGAACAGCAAATAATCAGCTAAAACTGGAACCACTTTCACTTTTATGCTAAAGTGTACATCCCTTCAGAAACTTGTTATCACTTGTTATAATAAGTATTATAACTTATTTAGTAACGAGTTTGGTATCATAGCAAATTCTGCTCTCCGATTATTATCAATAACATATTAATATCAAAATTTGTTATTGAAATATTTTCCGAATTCACTGTTATTAAGTTGTTATTGAAACTAACAAAACAAGTTATTGAAATGGTTTTCCAGGAACATTTTTTTGTTATGGAATTTGTTATTTTGCCGCTTATGACAGACAAGTTTATAACACAATATATTATGGTAATAACTTAAAAATAATCGATTTTATTATTCAGTTATTTTGCCCAAATAACACAGCTCCTTATGCTGTTGTTATTCCCTTGTGCTCGGGGAGTATCGTGGAACATACGACTTCGAATAATATAATATCCCTCCGGCACCAAACGGTCAAGAGTACCATGCTTACACGAGACTGTTAACATTTGATCGGGAGTGTATTTTACGCACACAGTTCGGAGGATTGAAACAATTTCTCAAACGATATCTTTATTTAAATAGATTGATCCACGCGTCTCACAAACCTCATACGATTATTATCCTCGAAGACGTATCACCAAAGGCTTGGCTCACTGGCCGGGAGCTCATCACCAGCTATGAGGAAGCACTACCCACAATCAGAAACGTAGCGAAATTCCATGCGGCGTCATACTTTCTGAACCAATCGGTAAACTGATAGAATGTTGTAATCCCATTAAATAAATTACTAAACCTTATTTATGTTTCCAGTCGATGGATCTATCGAAAAACTGCATCGATATGTTCACAAAAGCAGATGGCGGCGCCTTCTCCATATTCTACAAGAGTTTTGATGCCTTCTGTGACGCTGTCCAGGGATGGGCCGATTGCGAAAAGTTTGCTGCAAAGTTTCAAAATCTCAAAGGAACTACACAGAAAAAGATCCAACAGGTTTACACAGCGAACGCCAAAGACTCCGGATACAACGTTCTCAACCATGCCGATTTGCACTGGAAGAACTTGCTGCACAAGAAATCGCCGAACGGCCGAATCAAGGACTCGATGCTGATCGATTACCAATGCTGTCACTGGGGATCGCCGGCCATCGACGTTATCAGTTTGGTGGATTTGGTAGTGGATCACGAAACGAAGAAAACCTACCGCAAGGAAATCATCTACGAGTATTACCAACACTTTGTCCTGATTTTGAACAAGCTCGGGTTCTTGGGCTGTGTTCCGACGCTGGCTGATTTGCACATGGAATTGTTGAAGAAGGGGTACTTGGGTAATCGAGTGTTTTGTTCCATACATTTCAAACACTAATTGATTTCATTTGTTTGCAGAGGTGTTCCATGTGGTTGTGTTTGAGCAGTTCAAACATGTTCAGTTGACCGAAAATACATTCGACGATCTGAGCAAAGGTCGTGGTGAAAATCCTGGCTTCGGGAATGAATCATACTTGGAAGTTGTTCGCGCTGAGATGCCATCGTTGATGTACAAAGGATTATTGGATTGATTTACCAAATGAAAGGAAGTTTGTTCCGCGTATTTCTGACAAAAAAGCCAAAACGATACATTCCCTAATAGTTTATAATATATTAGTGTTAGAAGACTTGTTTGAATTGTATTTTTTTTACGTTTTCTTTTGATGGTCAACATCCTCTTTAACATTCAGTTTTGACGTTTTGAGTATTTAAATGTAATTCCTCAGTATGACAACAGGTCTGCCCGTGTAGCTGCCGGCTTGAAATAGCACTACGGACCACCTGTTCCGGGTGTAAAAATCCACCAAACAGGTAATCCCAATCCAAGGTTTTCCTTCAAGGATTCCCTTAGGAACTCTTCTTGGGATTTCTTCAGGATTTCCACCTGGAACTTTTTCAAGAACTCCACCAGGAATTATTCCAGGACTTTCTCCAGGAATTGTTCCGGGGTTCGCTTAGGAATTGCTTCCGGGATACCTCTTGGAGATTCTCCAGGAATTCCTTCAGGGATTCCTTAAGCAACTGCTATAGGGATGCCTACAGGAGTTCATTCGCGAACTCTTCTTAGGATTCCTTCAGGATTTCTCCATGAACTCCGTCTGAGGTTTCTTGAGTTCCTCCTCTTAGGAATTCTTCAGAAATTTCTCCAGGGATTCCCTCATCAATTCTTCCTGGATTCCTTAAAGAATATCTCTAGGAATTCCTCCGCGAATTCAGGAATTCTTCCAGGAATTCCTCTGAGAATTCTTGCAGGGAATCATCTCAAAATCCCTCCAGGAATTCCAATAGAGATTCCTCCACAAGTACTTCTAGAGATTCCTCCGGAAATTTCTACAGGCATTCCTCCAGAAATATCTGCAGGGCCCAAAGAATTTCTCCAGGGATTCCCCTGAGAATTGCTCCAGTGAATCTTCAAGAAATTCCTTTAGAGATATTTCTACTGATTCCGCTCGAAATTTCTCCAGGGATTTTTCCAGGAATTCCTCCGAGAATTTATGCAGGATTCCTCCAGGAATTCCTATAGAGATTCTTTTAGTAATTTCTCTTCAGATTCCTTCAGGAATTCCTACAGACATGTCTCCAGGAATTCCTCTAGGGAATCCTTTAGAGATTGTGCTAAGGATTCCTCCAGAAGTTTCTCCAAGAGTTCTGCCAGGAATTTCTATTGGGATTTCTACATGAATTTCTCCAGGGATTTCTCTAGGCTTGCCTCCAGGCATTCCACCTGGAAATCCTCTAGGAATTCCTTCAGTTACTCCCCCAATAATTTCTCAGAGAATTCATCGAGGAATTACCCCAGAATTCCTCCAGGGATTCCTTCAGAAATCCCTCCAGGAGTTTATCATGAAATTATTCCAGGAATTCCTCCAGAAATTCCTACAGCAATTTTTCAAGAAATTACCCCAGTAAATTCTCCAATAAATGTCCCCAGGAATTCCTCCCGGAATTTCTCCAGAAACTCTCTCAAGAATTCTTCCAGGGAATAAGATCTCCAAGATCTCCTACAGAGATTCCTCCAGGAGTTCCTCCGGTATTTCATCAGGACATTCCTCTAGATAATCCTACAGGCATTCTACCAGAACTTCCTCCAAGAGTTCCTCTAGGAGTTCCCCCAAAAATTCCGCTAGAGATTTCGCTAGGCGGTCTTTCAAGATTTCATCCTGGAGTTTCTCCAGAGACTCCTCTGGGAGTTCCTTCCAGAATTCCTCCAGAAATTACCTCAGAAATTTCCTCAGGAATTCCTCCAGGAGTTTCTTCAGGAAATGCTCCAGGATTTTCTTCAGGGATTACTTCAGGAACTCCTCCAAGGATTCTTCCAGAGATACCTCTAAGAATTGCTTCAGGGATTCCTCCTGGAATTCTTCCAGAAAATTCCTCCAAGAATTCCTCTAGGGATATCTCCAGAAATCCCTCCTCTTCCAATTCGTCAAAGGATTCCGTCAGGAATTTAACCAGAAGTTTAACCAGGATTTTCTCGAGAGATTCTCCAGGAATTGTTTCAGGTATTCTTCCACGGATTTTTTTAAAGTATTCCTTCAGAAATCTCTCCAGGGATCCCTCCAAAAATTCCTTTAGAAATTTCTCTTCCCAAAAATTTCTCTAAGGAATTTTCCAGGAACTCCTCCAGAAATTTATCAAGGGGTTCCTAAAGAATTTATTCCTGAAATTCATCCAGGAACTTCATTAGGGATTTGCAAGATTTCCTTCTTGCTTCAGGGATTCCTTCGGGGATAGTTTTTTAGAATGTCTCCAGAGATCCCTGTAGAAATTGCTCAAAGGATTCCTTTAAAAAAATCTCCAGGAATTTATCGAAAGATTTACTCTTTACTCCAGGGATGCGGAATTTCTCTCGCGAATCTTCCAGCAATTTCTTTAGGGCGTTTCGAGAATTCCTCCAGGTTTACATGCAGAAATTCCTCAGGGATTCCTCCATAAATTCTTCCGGGAATTCCTCCTGGAATTCCTCCAAGGATTCTTTTAGGGAATTCCTCAAAAAAATTTTCTAGGTATTTCTCCAGGAATTCTTCCAGCGATTACTTCAGGAGTTCATCCACGAATTTCCCCTGGGATTCATCCAAGAATTCCTGGGATCTCAAAGAATTTTTCCAGGCTCCGGGGAATCCTCTGGTGATTTCTTTTAAAAATTCCAGATTTGAGAAATTTTTCCATCATCTTTTCCAGCTATGCCCTTAATAATTTCTCATGGATTACCTGAAGATTTCGAGGATCACTTCCAGCGAGGACCACTTGCAGCTCCTACAAAGGCATTCCTTCAGAAATTCGTGCCGTGATTCTTTCAGGAATATATCCTGATATTTTTTTCTTCAAGAAACGCTTCAAGAAGTTATCCATTGATTTTTTCGTGAACTCCTCCCCAGATTCCTCTAGGTGTTTTTCCAGGGATGTTTTGAAGGTGTTCCTTTAGAAGGCCCTTCAGGGAATCTTTCAAACAAATATTCAGAGATTATATCAGAAATTATTACAACAAGTCCTCCAGGGATTCTTTTGCCTGGAAATTCCTCCAGAATATTATGCAAGATTTTCTCCAGGGTTTCTTAGGCGCTGTCCATAAACTATGTAGACTCATTTTAAGCCATCTCAGAACTTCCCACCCCTCCCCCTCGTAGACTATTGTCCATACAAAATTTTCGAAATTTGCATGGAGCATAGACTTCGGCCATGACACCCCCTTCCCTCATAAAAGTCCGCGTAGTTGATGGACAGTCCCTTACTGGGATACCTCGAGAGATTCCTCCAGTGATACAGTGATAGACATTCGTTTAGCCGAGAACAAAAAAAGTGTCAGGAAACTCATACAAAAGATTTTATGATAAATCTTTTTTATCGTAGTAATAGTATATCTAGTACAGTTTTAAAAAAATGTGATACATTAAACTTACATATACACTGAAACAAAACCGAGGGTAAAAACCCTTCAATTTTCATTTTTTGCCTAGACATTCGTTTAGCCGAGATAAATGAAAAATTGGTATTCAATAGATTTTTTGCAATTTCGTAAATATATTTCGAGAATATACTCCAAGGCATTTAGTTTATGACGTGTTAGCAAGATATTTGGCCTTGAAAGTTTATTTATTTGTGAAATTCAGAGAAATATTATAGAAAAATGTCGCGATAAGGAGAAGCGACGATAAACAAATTTATTTAAGAAAACTGATTTCTGTAAACACTCAAACGTAAGCTAGACTAGCAGTTTTGAAAATATGGCACAGAATTATTGTCAGAAATGTTCAAATTATTGCATAAAATGTCATGAAAAAAAATAAGTATATTGGTTTTTGGTTGGTTAAACTTTAAAATGGGATTGATGAAAGCTAAAATAAATAGTTCTGCATTAAAATAAATACGTGCCCTAATGCCTGTGGAGTATACCTGTTTGATACTACCATTACTAAATGAGTTAGAAGACTGCAAAGTGAAAGAACTGCAAGAAGTGTCAGATTTTGTGTACCCTGTTTATTCAAAAGCAGATGCTCATACAAAAATGCAAGATTTGGTTAAATTATTGGCTTATTTCATTCAATCTGAAGAAATATATTATAAATGAGTCTTAGTTGTGAACCACATTCATTTTTCACATGATTTATTTGAAAAGAATGTCTAAATTATGAAACAAGTAGTTCATGCTAGAAATTTGAATACTGTCGGTGCCATTTCTCGAAATATGAGCCGTCCAATGTATATTATTCAGCCAGAATACAGTCTAGAAGATATTGGGAGCTATTAGAAGACGTAATAGTAGTAAACGCTGTGATTTATGCAAGTGAAACCATCATATTTCATCAAAACAATATTTAAATACGTGATTTTTTGATGGTTTGTGTTATTTTTTTCTGTTAAAAACGTTGTTTTTCGCAAAATTTCAACCTGCTTTGGTCATGAAACTCTCATTAGATTCCTTTGAAACACTTCCGATAAAAATAACTACATCAAATCTCAATTGAGAAACATTTAAAATATTATGACATATGTATATGAGATGCATGCAAAATTAATATGGCAACACTTCCAAAAACGATCTAATTCATGATTTACAAGTCGATCTATAATGCAGATCACCATACAAAATGACTTTGTTGGATATTTTTCGAAATTTGATAGTTTTTTATTATGGAATTCTAAAAATTGTACAATTCAGCTAAACGAATGTCTAGGCAAAAAATGACATTTGAAGGGTTTTTACCCTCGTTTTTGTTTCAGTGTATATGTAAGTGTGATGTATCATATTTTTATAAAACAGTACTAGATATACTATCACTACGATAAAAAAGATTTATCATAAAATCTTTTGTATGAGTTTCCTGGCCCTTTTTTGAAATTTTTTAGCCTCGGCTAAACGAATGTCTATCACTGTAGTATATAGACTTTCGCGAGAATATTTTCAAGAATTCTTCCAAGGATCCTTCCGAAAATACATCAATAGACATTTCCATACGATTATGCTCTGAGATGAGTATATGCAATATATAAGTATAGAAACTGTATTCAGGGACATTCTAACAAGGTCGTATTCGGAACAATACAACTGAGGGTTTATTTTTAGAAGAATAGAGGTCCAAGACATTCAAAGATTGCTAATACCTAAGCAAAGACACACCCTGAGTAGAAGAAAATATCAACATCATAATAAAATATGTTATTTTGGCTTAATAACTAAATAATGGAATCAGTATTTTTTTATGTTATTAGCATAAAATATTATGCTATAAACTTGTCTTTCGTAAGCGGCAAAATAACAAATATCATTACAAAAAATTGTTCCTGGAAGACTAATTTAATAACATGTTTTGTAAGATCAATTAAAACTTAATAACAGCTAATTTGTGAACTTGTTATTGTTGTGTTATTGTTCATTACATATTTGTACATTCTCTAGAGTAGAATAATTAAAAGAAATCACTCAAAGGGGCTTTTCCCTCTTTCTAAATTTTGGTTAAAAATAAAAACTAACTAACTATAGTAGAATAATAACTAAACTTGTTTTACAACAAGTTATATTATTAAAAGATTGCCCAACAAAACGTGTTAATAAAAAGATATATTTTGCTAAGTTAACAATAACAAATTATGATATAAAAACAAGCTATGTGATTCTGTTGTTATCAATTTGATATTCTCCTCTGCTCGGGACAGGATGATTACCCGAGCAGAAGGGAATAGCAACAGCATAATAAAATGTGTTATTTTGGAAAAATAACTAAGTAACGGAAAGAGTTATTTTCATGTTATTTACATAACATATCCTGTTATAAACTTGTCTGTCATAAGCGGCAAAATAACAATAATTATAACAAAAAAATGTTTCTGGAAGACCTGTATAATAACATGTTTTGTTAGTTTCAACAACAACTTAATAACAGCGAATTTTTGAATTATTTCAATAACAAATATTGATATTAATAAGTTATTGATAACCATCTGAAAACAAAATTTGTTTTTTTTTCTGTTGCGGATAGGAACTCCTCCAAAGTCCCATATGAATTCAATGGAATACGCAACAATAGGATCTATTGTTAAATGTTTCATTCATAATTAGGGCGCTATTGTTGTCGCAAGCGATTTATTATCAAAAACAGAGAGAAACAATAGTTTTCGTTTATTTTCCAAACAACTTAAGATGAAAATCTACCGACGTTTTGAAACCCTTTATTAGGTGGTTCATTGTTTATATGATTAATTTACATTATTACCCCATTGTTTGACACATTTATCCAAGTGAATTTAAGTGGGCTCGATGCAGTGAAATCAATAAAAATAAAATGTCTAAAAATAATCAATGTAGTTCTTCTTCTTGATGATTTATTTTTTACATTTTTGTCGAAAATGTGTTGTTTGTCGTTGAATTCCACCAGTTGATGCAGAATGTTTCATAAAATGGCTAACACTCTATTACACTCTGTATATTTGTATTCATATCTAACTGAAACTGGTACACTTTTCAAAGTGCTTATATAAAACAAAAGGCTGATAAGTTGGCTCTGTCACAGTTAAAACGTAATGTCACACAGTGGTCCAGATTTGAAAATACCTGGCAAAAATTTCCAAACTATAGTAGTCTGATAGTTATAGCCTATATGAATGTATTGGAACATTATTTAGCTCTCAATTTCATTATTTGTCGGTTTCTTTGAACGACATCCGAACAAAATGGCTGTTTTTCATACATTTTGGCTATATACACATCATCATGGCGTTAATGTTTTGGCAGCTCTTGGCAGCTGCATATCTTTTTAATCAATTCTACGTACTTGAACAAGCATTTGAACGGAATATCTCCGCGGGGAGTAGTGGGGAGCGATTCGTAAGACAATTTGAAGTAAATGTGTAAGAATTTCTCGTACTAATGACATATAATGTAAATTTTGAAGCCAAAAGCGTTATTTTGATCTCTTGTCCCATTGCAGATGTTAGACATACTCAAGAACTTGCGAATAAGCTTTTGAAAGCAATTGAATTTATTATATTAACATACTTTTGAAGTGGTTGAACTCGTTTGTGTTTTTAACAAAAATTCATGATTTTTTTCATCAGCAACTACTTAGTGCTCTAACAAAATTAAGTACAAATTCAATATTTCCAACATCTTTGAAAGCTAATCATTGCTCCTGATAGTATAGATGAATGCTCGATATACTGTAATCCATTAAAGAAATGTTCGAAAACTGAGTTTCTGCCAGCTTTTATCAAATTTGGACCATCGTGGAAAGAAGAGGAACTGATGACAAAATAATATTTTCTCTTACAGTTCCTCACGGAATGCTGTGAACAACGAAAATCTCGAATGGTGTACTTTTGATTGCAAAGCTAGTTATGTTGTAATATTAATGATCAAATATTTGTACAGTCTCAATGACACAATAATAACTGAACTTGTGCTACAACAAAACATGTTATTGAAATGTAATTTAAAGAAAATATACCAAGAGCATGATCATAACAAAATAAGATTGCTCAACAGAACATGTTATGGAACGGTGATGACTTAATAAGTTAATAATAACAAACCGAGATATAAAAACAGGTTTTGTGATTCCGTTGTTATTATTTTGATATTTTCCTCTGCTCGGGTAATTACTGAAAGAACTCCAGTTAGTCATGGAAGACATTATGAAGAAATTTTCAAAAAAAAAATAGTGCGTGGGTGAATCTTTTTTGACAGCTCTGCCACCGTTCCAAATATTCTGGCGAAAATGTCCATGTCGTCCGCAAAGCACACAAATTGACCGGATTTTGTGAAAATAGTTCCCCGGCTGTTGGGCCCGACTCGTCGCATCACACCTTCTAGAGCGATGTCGAAGAGTAGATATGAGAGTCCGTCACCTAGTCGCAGTCCTCTGCGAGATTCGAATAAACCCGATAGTTCACCCGAAACCCTTACGCAGTTTTGAACACCGTCCATCGTTTCTTTAGTCTAGTCTAGTCTAGTCAACTTCCCAGGAAAGCCGTTGTTGTCCATGATTTTCTATAGCTCTGCGCGGTCGATACTTTCGTATGCCGCTTTAAAGTCGATGAACAGGTGATGCGTTGGGACCTGGTATTCACGGCATTTCTGGAGGATTTTCTCTACAAGTAAGATCTGGTCCGTTGTCGACCGGCCATCGATGAAGCCGGCTTAATAACTTTCCATGAATTAATTTGTTTTAGGTGGCAGACGGTGGAAGATGATCTGGGATAGCACTTTGTAGGCAGCATTCCAAATGGGGATCATTCGGAAGTTCTCACATTTGAAATGGTCGCCTTTCTTGTGAATGGGGCAGATTACCCCTTCTTTCCACTCCTCCGGTAGCTGTTCGGTTTCCCAGATCGTGACTATCAGCCGGTGCATACAGGTGGCCAACTTGTCTAGGCCCATATAGATGAGTTCAGCCACGATACCATCTTTACCAGCTGCTTGTTGGTTTTGAGGTGATGAATGGCATCCTTAACTTCCCTCAGCGTGGGAGTTGGTTCATTTCCGTCCTCCGCTGCACTGGCTTCGTCGTCTCCTCCGTTGCTGTGGTCTCCCGTGCCTACGTTCTCCACGCCATTCAGGTACTGATCGAAGTGCTGCTTCCACCTTTCGATCACCGCACGTCCGTCCGTCAAGAGGCCGCCGTTCTTATCCCTGCAATTTCGGCTCGCGGCATGAAGCCTTTGCGGGATGCGTTGAACTTCTTGTAGAACTTTCGTATTTCTTGTGAACAGCACTTCCATTTCCTCGAACTCTGTTTCTTCCAGGCGACGATTTTTTTCCCGGAAGAGGCGGGTTTGCTGCTTCCGCTTCTGTCTCGTAGCGCTCCACATTCTGTCGGGTGCCTTGCTACAGCATTACCGCCCTCGCTGTGTTCTTCTCCTCCAAAACCGTTCTGCACTCTTCGTCGAACCATTCGTTCCGTCGATTCCGTTCCACGTACCCGATGGTGCTCTCGGCTGCCTCGTCGATGGTTGCTTTCACTGTACTCCAACAGTCATCTATAGGGGCCTCATCGAACTCGCCTTCGTCTGGCAACGCTGCCTCGAGATTCTGCGCGTATGCTGAGGTGACATCCGGTTGTTTTAGTCATTCTAGGTTGTACCGTGGCGGTCGCCTGTACCGTACATTATAGGGCCAGTAGTACACAGGGTCAAATATTTGACAAGGAAAGAACTCAAGAAACAACATCAGTTTGACACTAATGAAAATTCGATCGAGTCAAACAAGATGTTTGAGCATTGGTTTCTTTTTGGACAAATGTTTGACCCTGTGTACTAGCAGCTCAGGTCTTGACTTCAATAATGCCGGAGAAGTGCCTTCCGCCAATCAGAACGGGGTCGATTTGAGATTCCGTCTGCTGTTGTGATCTTCAGGTCTAACGATAAGGGAGGCTGTGTTGAAAAAAGGTGCTACGTATGGCCATATTTTTGGAGGCGGCGAGATCAATGAGTCGTAGGCCGTTTTCGTTCGTCTGCTGGTTGGCGCTGAACTTTCCAATCGTCGGTGTGGATTCCTACTCCTGGCTTACCTGAGCGTTCAGATATCATATGATGATCTTGACGTCGTGGCTTGGGCAGCGGTCGTACTCGAGTTCGAGCTGCGCGTAAAATGCGTCTTTGTAGGAGTATATATACTATATATAGGCGTATCACTTAAATTTGTAAAGTGATATTGCAATAGACAGTATTTCATTTAAGTTTTTTATGTATTGAATTAATCATACAGCTTTATTTATAACATATAATTAGTTCAGATGACTTGACTTGTTTAAATTAAACTAAGCTTAATTCAAAGTATAATCCTGTTTCAGTAATATATACCGAAATAGTTAAGGTATCATCAATCTAGCTTATCAAGTAAACCCTTCCGGTCGAAAGTCGGCAGCAGGCCCTTGATAATCTTTTGGTAATTTACGTTAGTCATAATGGCCCTCTTGAATCGTCTCGATCGCTCGTCTCCTGCCAGAAGAGTTTCCAGATCAGCATCCTCAGCCAACTCGTTCAAATGCAACGGAAGAGCCACTATGCTAGAATGGACCGCTGTGGAAATTTTGACCAATCAATATGACGTTTAACATAAAATTAACAAAAAAAACTACTTACAGTAAAACATCTTCTTCATAATTTGCTGTTGGAACTGGTGCAACGTAGGAAATCGTATCGAGCAGTTCAACTTTTTGACGTATTTTGCCAACTGGTAGTAATAGTACTGCATGTATTCATCGAAGCTGTTTTGACGTATCTCATCACAGGACGAAGTAAAAAAGAAATAGCATAAATCGATTGCAGGACTTCCGTAGCAGCAATATTGAAAGTCTAGAACCAACATATCGATTGGAACGCCTCTAGCGTCATATTTGAACATAAGATTGTTCACCCAGAAGTCACCATGAACAAAAACCCGCAGATCATCCGCGCTATCATTATCAAATACGGTCATTCCCTGTTCGAGGTAATGTGGACGAAGTTTCGCCAATTTATTCGCATAATAGTGCCATTCCGGATTCCACGAGTAGATTTCATCCATCAGTGCATCGTACGTTGACTGGAAGAACAGGTGGAATGCGTCCGTTTTGCGGTTCATCATCCCTGTAGTGTAGCGATCGAAGATTGTTGGATATCTTTCAACCAGTTTCAAAGAACCAGCATGCAGCTTGGCCATTGCTTTGAGCGACATTTTGGTATGCGTTGCGTCCAGTCCTTTGGTTCTGTCTACCATTACAAATCCTTCCTGTAGAACATCGTTTAGAATAATCATTTCGTGACTTCGATCCACACACAGTGCATCTGGGTAGAGCTCCGACAGTTCGCCAACGGATTTCATCAACCGCATCAATTCAGGAATCACCAACTGATAGACGTCCATTTCTTTGCCGTGGACATCGTACTCGCCTAGCTTTTGTCTAGCAACAGGAGATTCCGCAACGCCTTTGAGAATATAACTAGAAGTTATCACCGGTTCGCCCGATCTACGATACACCACCTGAGCCCTGTAGATGACACTGGCAAAGTTTTCTCCTTTTGGCAAAGCATACCTCACTCGCACAGCCTGAACTTCGATCGTCAGATCGTTTTTACACTTTTGCAGTACCGTTTTGAAGTATTCCGCGTTGATCCACTCCGGAGTTGCGCGCGAATCTTCACTCATAAATAGTTGGTTCTCTTCCGGCATGTCAATTAAACTAACCAGTAGAAAATCTGTTCTCTTCTTTCGACCTATTCCCGAACTATTTTTCATTTTTGTGGTAAGATGATAACAAGCGCGAGTATTTGATGGTTGTCTAGTTTTATATATGTTGCTGACATAGTGAGCCGTCAGTGGCCTTGCCAACGTCTATATTGTTGAACACGAGGTGGAACCGTAAAAACCAGTTTGACTTATCTGTACAACTTACTATTGCTGATCTTGCTCTGTTTTGATGACCTTTTCTGCCTTTTTCTAGTTTGAATCGCTAGTTTCCCGCAGGGAAATAAGAGCATTTGACAATTGAAGCAATTATGTGTAGTCTTTATTTGCTTATACAAAAATTGACTATAAACGTTCGCATACTATCCTGTACGTTCTGGTAAGCAGTACCCTTCTTTCTCTTGGCAAAACATCCCAAATAAAACAGAAAAATCGATTTCTGAGAGGTAGTGTCTACGAAAAAAAAAAAATGATTTGTATATCAAGGTCCTTTTTTTTGGAAGTAACACTAATGTGACTAATCCACCTAGAAGTGCGAGTGAAATTCATTATTTATATCGTGTTTGTGTCTTGAGCAAAGTTGTAGAAGATGTCATTATGAGAAAACTTGTCAAGCAAGCTTGTGTTCTATCTGCACAATTTTTGAAGATATAAGCCATTATATGTGAATGACCCCTTAGAAACGATTTATTTGTTGTATTTTTTCCATACATTTTTAAGGATTTCAGAATATTTGAAAATTCTTAATTAAGTAACAATAAAAACCTGATGTTTAGGGGTCCTTTACAGAAAATGACCCATATCACCGAATATAGAGTAGAAGGAACAATAGCATGTTCGGCATGTTTTTGTATAAAGGTGTTCTTCAATATCCCTTTCGTGACGAACCAGCACAATTGTGCTGTTGAGCAACAACTGTTTTGTGTAACTTTTTCAACTGTTTAGTCTTTGGTTTTCCTGATGTAAATTATTTTGATGATTGAGCCATAACTTATACTTGCATGTGTGCAAACAAACTTTTGTTCTGTGTAAAATTTACCAAAACAAGTTAAACAAAAAGTGAGCAAAAATGGTAAAACATGAAAAAGTTTTATCTGTCGCAAATTTTTAATTTTCGATTTATCTAGGTGGACAAGGCTAGGAATCGAAAGACAAGGAGTAGTATTAGCAAATGCCAAAGAAAAAAGTCTGAGAGTTCTGGAGTCACGAAAGGGATATAACGTGTTCTCGATATAGCGAATTCGATATAACGTATATTTTGCTTCGATATAACGTACAGAATTGAAAAAAAAAATTTTTCCACTATTAACCCCCAGATGAACTACAAAATCACTCAAATTAATGTTTTGCGTTAGCCTTGTTTCTTCGAAGCAAAGAAAATAAAAACACTTTTTCGTGAAAATTCATGCTTTTAATTATTGATTTTGTGAATCGATATCATTATTTAGGGTCAATATCACGTCGAATTCATTAACACTATCACACTATAGTAACAGGGTCCATTTCAAGTTCAAAAAGTTTTAACACGTTTTAATTGTGTATTATGTAGGTAATAGCGATAAAATTGTGAATTTTGATATTAAAGGATGCATTTGGGATTATAAATAGCCATAATTATCCACGTTAAGGTCAGAAATGATTTCTTATAACCTCTCTAAGGGCTAAGTATGTTTTCAACCCCAAAAAATGATTTTATTTGTCTATTTTTTTTTTTTTGAGAACAGAGAACTGAAAAATAATTATATTTTAATAAAATGTATTGTTTGGAAAAAAAATCCACCTCGTTTCAGAGTAATGCCGATAATCCTTGAGGTACACACTGTTTCCAAAGCCCCAAGTTCGTGATCTTATGATTTTGGACCAGAAAAGTTGAACAAGGTTTACCTCTTTTGAGAGAGCGTAGAGAATAAAATCCGGAAAAAAGAGAAACTGGAATGACAGATGCGACTAAAGCAATTTAACACATGAAACGTATTTCAAGATTTGCTCGAAAACAAAAAGGGGTTGAGTCCGCGTAACTCAGGTCCAGACGTGTCTTTCAGGGCATCGTAGCATTCATCTCAGTCCCATGTTGAGGAGACTGATGTCGCCGGTGTTTGCGAGTTTCTCGCCTTCGTTGGCTAGGGAGTCCGCCCATGCTCTTTTGTCCTGTCTACATGAGCGTTTCACTTCCTTCTCGAGAGCCGAATAGCGCTGTCGGGCTACGGCTTTGGCTCCTCGTGTTTTCGCTCGCTATATCGCAGCTTTGGCGTTTCTTCGCTCCTATATCTTCCTCCAGGTACCATCTGTGATCCACTGCTTTCTCCGGGTGCGTAGCTCACCCAAATTATTCTCGCCGGTGGCGATGAACGCGTTCTTGATGGCGCTCCATTGATCTTCTTCGCTTCCGCCTGCTGGAATATCCGCAGCACGGTTCTCTAGCTCCTCGACGAAGGACCTTTTCACCGCGGCGTCTTGAACCGGTACCCGATTTTCTCCAATGCGCAATGCGCAGTCGGATCTCGCCAATTTGGAGATGATGATCGGATGCAATGTCGGCGCTACGTTTGTTCCGCCCATCAAGTAGGCTCCGTCTCCATTTTCGGCTGATGCAGTTGTGGTCAAATGCCACGAATACAACGTGCTCACACATCACTTGTTCATTGATTTCAAATCGGCGTATGATACAATCGATCGAGAACAGCTATGGCAGATTATGCACGAATACGGATTCCCAGATAAACTGATACGATTGGTCAAGGCGACGATGGATCGAGTGATGTGCGTAGTTCGAGTATCAGGGACACTCTCGAGTCGCTTCGAATCTCGCAGAGGGTTGCGGCAAATTGATGGTCTTTCGTGCTTGCTGTTCAACATTGCTTTATAGGGTGTAATTCGGAGAGCGGGGATAAACACGAGTGGTACGATTTTCATGAATTCCGTTCAGCTGCTTGGTTTCGCTGATGATATTGATATTATAGCTTGTATATTTGAGACGATGGCGGAAACGTACGCCAGGCGAATCGGATTAGTCATTAATGTGTCGAAGACAAAGTACATGATGGCAAAGGGCTCCAGGGAGGAGTCTCCGCGCCCGCCACCTCGAATTTATATCGACGGTGATAAAATCGAGGCGGTTGAAGAATTCGTGTATTTGGGCTCACTGGTGACCGCCGACACCGACACCAGCAGAGAAATTCAAAGGCGCATTGTGGCAGGAAATCGTGCTTACTTTGGACTCCGCAGAACTCTACAATCGAATAAAGTTCGTCGTAACACGAAGTTAACTATCTACAAAACGCTGATTAGACCGGTCGTCCTCTATGGGCACGAAACATGGACCCTACGTGCAGAGGACCCTTGGAGGCCCTTGGAGGCGCCCTTGGAGTTTTCGAACGGAAGGTGTTGCGCACCATCTACGGCGGAGTGCAGATGGAAGACGGGACTTGGAGAAGGCGAATAACCACGAACTGCATCAGCTGCTGAGAGAACCAACCATCGTCCATACCGCGGAAATCGGGAGGCTACGGTGGACGGGTCACGTCATCAGGATGTTGGATAGCAACCCGACTAAAATGGTTCTCGAGAACCATTCGACCGGTACAAGAAGACGTGGAGCGCAGCAAGCTAGGTGGGTCGACCAAGTGGAGGACGATCTGCGGACCCTACGCAGAGTGCGGAACTGGAGACAAACAGCCATGGACCGAGTGGAATGGAGACGCCTACTATGTACAGCAGAGGCCACCCCGGCCTAAGCCTGATCGGTAAGGTAAGTAAGATGTGGTCGATTTGATTTTTCGTGACGCCATCGCGGGAAACCCACGTCACTTTGTGCGCTGGTCGATGAGGAAAGAGCGACTCCCAACCACCATGTCATTGTTGCCACAAAACTCTGCAAACAGCTCTCCGTTTTCGCTCATTTCTCCGAGACCATGGCGTCCCATGACGTGCTCATAGTCCGAGTTGTCGGAACCAACCCAAGTAACACAGAAAACATCTTTAGTAATAAAAAAAATCCAAAAAATGTTTTATAAACGTATTATAAGAGGATTGCAGAACAACAAGTGTTATTTTTAGGCTTAATTTATGTTAGCTACTGACTTCTGGCAAATTAATATATTTGGCTGTAAAGCTTGAAAAAATATGTGAAATATACATATATGCAACACCAATCACCATCATATTGAAAGTAACCAATGTTTACGTTTTAATTCGCAGTTTCTTGATGAGCTATGCTGCTGTCATACTGCAGTTACTCTGCCTGCAGAAAATAATGAATCCTGAGTAATAATTAATCAATTAACCAAATTAACTAATTCAGCAAGATATAAAAAACTGATCTTAAGCCGAACCGGGTATCAATCAAGCTTCAATGAGATCAAAAACTCGCTAAACAGCTGAGCTCCCAGGAAAAGCTAGCATCCACCTCACCAAGTTGTTCTGAAAGCAGTCAGTGGCCGTGATTGCCATCCCTGTCCAAACAGGGTTCACATACACAAATCTGGGAAGCATCCGGCCAGAGCGCTAGGCGTTTCAGTCCACGAGCAACTATGTTCACCAAATTTCCGTCCCGATCTGATATGCTGTGTTTCCGGGCTGCTGGCCAATTCTCCAAGCTCACGGGCTGTTCCTAACATGGGCTAATCGGCTGCGTTATCGTGAATTGTAACTGTACACATAACATTTTACAGAATTCAAAACAACTATGAGCATCCAGTAATGGCTCGTCATTTCAGGCCAAACATGTCTAAAGGTCCTATCTGCAGAAGAGAGGCTCTCTTTGGTTTCCCTCTCTTTCGTTCATATCTCAGCTGTTTATTTGTATTATCATTGTCTCCTTGCATTGAACGATGGTCAAAACAATCGTCTTTTGATTTGTACTACAAATATAGTTGAAAAGTGTACCATTACATTGCAATAATTGAAAGAGAAAGTGAACAAAGAGAGCCTCTCAAATGCAGATAGGACCTATTGAAATGTTTGGCCTGATTTGTATTATTTTATTTTGAGACAGAATGACAGATCAACCAAGTAGCTGTAATATAGTTGTATTGAAGTTGTAATGATTATCACAAAACAAACAAACAAGTGAGAATGTTGAAAATACGTTATTTAAACGTATTTTAAGTGCAATAACAAGCTCTTGTTGTAGAGTAGTTCGCCAGATGTTATTTTGAAGGAATTTGAGCTTGTTCTAAATCAAAACAAAAGATTTGCGTGTACTGCTCCTCTTCATTTTAATAGAAAAATGATTCAAATTACAGTACTGAATGAAAATATGAGTACATAAACAACAATATGAAACGAAATGACACTTTTGTTTTCCTTGATTTTCATTCATCGCTGAACAAAACCGCTTTATAGTTTAATAAATCTTGACTATGACCCATTTTAAATCTATTCCGGTTCAAGGGTTCAGTTTCATTTATGATTGAAATTTCCAATAGCATTAACAGTATTTTTGAACAGCACTGTTAACTTCATGAACAATCTGCCATATGGCTTTTTTGGTCTGGATTTAAAAAAAAAAAAAACAGCAAAACAGAACCGTATGGCTAATTAATGTTACGTTTTTCAATTCAATACAATGGCGCATGAATTATGAGTGAGTGTAATTATAAGTTTCACCATAAATCTTGAAGCGCAAGTAAAGTAGCGCTTATACTACTGAGTCTATCCCATTTTTTTAATTTATTACCCAAAAAATCAGACATCATGGACTCCATCTCTCGAGAAGCAGTTCATGTTGAAGAAACTTATTGAATTTATTCAGAAAAAAATAATTATATTTATTTGTTTTTTTTTTGTTCTTTCGCGCTTTGCATACAGTCAGATTTCCTATGAGACTGGAAATATGGTACATATATGACACTTTCAAGTTATATAACTTTCAAATAGCTTAATTACAACAATTGAAATAATACGCACGATAACAGCTTTTTCTAGATTTGTATTACTTGAAAATATCTTAATTTCAACTCTTACATGAAATTGTGTTATATGTGTTATATGCAAGTTCTATAACTGCCAAATAACTCATTTTCACCTAATCAATATTAGAGAGTTGGTTCGAATGTATCCTTGGAGTATTATTAGTGTATTAGGATACATCTTAAATAACCCGTAAGATGTTTTATAAGCCGCCATTTTTTGCGCTGTTTTGCTTATATAAGTGTTCAATAATGAGTTCATAATACAAGAAATGAACTACCGACTATGTATGAAACGTGAATTTTAAACTTTTATAATACTAGTTGTGTTACTTGGGAACCTTCACGTTGAAGTAGCCCATGAGGATCTTGATATCACCTTTCGGAATCTTGTCCACGACAGCTTTCAGTTGACTGAAAAAGTTCTCTTTGTCTTGCAATTCGGCAGCATCGGTTGGCGCGTAACATTGGATCATGGAAAGGCTTCGAACCCGTGTTCTAAATCTGGCTACAATTATCCTCTCATTAATAGGTTCTCACTTCATGAGCGCCAACTCCACGGTGGCGAGGAGCGTGTTCACCTCGTAGGCCAGAGTATAGCAGAATTTGACCCGACGCCAATCTATACTCTCCAAAGTTCGGCCAACGGACTTCGCTCAGTCCTAGGATCTCAGGCTTCATACTGCATGCCTCATTTGCTAGTTGTACCAGTTTACCCTGCCCTGCTGGGCTAGAGTTAGTACATGCCAAGTTTCAAGTCTTGTCCGTTGTTTCGCGCTAAAAGTCGTTGCCGTTGAATCTGTTCGTAATCTTTCATTTTCGGTTTCTGTAACGGTTTTTGGGTTCCGGGAACAGAAGGTTGTTGGCCTAAGGCCCTCTATCCACCTTGGTGGGGCTGCCACCAGCCACCTCCAGCTTCCGCTGGAGCAGCACTCTTCAGTCCCTGACCACTGTTTGAGCCGCTTCTTGCTGAACAGAGGCTCGGGTCGTACCACCTCAATCTAGCTAAAGCAAGGAATTGGCATCCCTATCCCACAAATGCAATGTTTTCGTAGCCAGCATAACAGCGGCTCAAGCGTAGGGCTCAAGCTGACAACTTATCTTTCAACACAGCATCATAATTTTAATGCTGGGTAAGAAAACAAGAAGACCATAGCAGTCCCCTGAGCTAAAGTCAGAAGGACAACAGTGCCAATGCTTTACTACTTACAGAGCACACAGTTCTTAGCTGGCGGTGTTTGTCATCGATTAACCCGAGGAAACAAGAGGTAGGAACTTGTGAGGACCATGTTACCTATAAAATAGCTCACAATACCTGCTTTTCTTTGCTGTATTCTTTTCCTTTTTTTGTTTGTTTCACTTTTCTAAAAATTGTGTAAATAACTATGCTCTAATAATAAGATAAAACTACACAAATTCTAAATATGTATATACTTTTTCCTATCACCTACCCTAATCTACCTTGTAATAGTTATTTATGTGACGAGTTGCAAAAAGTTGATTTTTTCAGCACGAGTCGTACATTTATCCAACGAGGCTGAGTTGGATAAATACGAAGAGTGCTGAAAAAGTCGAGTTTTGCAACGAGTTCCATACAAAATTTTATGCAATGATTTTTTTCATAATGCCACTCATTTGAGTTGCATAATGTTTATAATGCAACTCAAATGAGTTGCACTATGAACATTATGCAACTATTTTTCATTATGCAACTCATTTCAGTAGCATTATTAACCGGTACGGAAAAGTTGGCCATTATGATACTGAAATGAATAGTATAAAATAGAAATTATGACACTGAATTGCATGAATAAATAAAATCACCTACAAAGAAAAATTTAAAATAGCTATCCAATAAAAATAAATTAATTTGAATTCAAATAATCCCATTCCCCCTGATATCGCCTAAATCTATTTTGCATAGGTGAAAGCTGTGTAAGTTTGTGCTCCGTTCAAAGTTTTGTTAATTAAAAATGAATCAAGTCATTAAGTTCGAAATTTATATGTGTAATTATAATTTCAGTGTAATGTTGTCAGCCGTTCAAATTGTCCATGTTCAAACCCACTTGACCTAAAAACAACCTTTAATGTGAGTAATTTTATGTTTTATGTAACAAATGACTTGACTACTCAAACTTTGTATGTAAATTGTAGTTTGCCCTGAAGATGAGTGAATAAACGCTCGAAACGTCGGCTATAATTAAAACCGTTGTTTTATAAGTAACCCGATGACCGAAAACGCGCCTGTAATTGCTAATTACCATCCAAACGGTCGTTATTCCATCAATAAATCTATTCCCTCCAAAATAAATGCACTTCAATTATGGCGCACGGTACCAACTATACACGGAGCCACCAAACTACCCAAAATTGAGTTCTTTTGACACAATCCCATAGTTCGGCCCAATAAGCCAAATTTGAGTAAATCGATTAAACTCACACTAGGTAAATTGCCTTCACCTCCAGCAAAAACATTTACTTAAGAGTAGGTAAATTCAACCCAAGACCCCCCCCCCCCTCATTCAACCCAAATTTGAGTAAACCTGCATTTACCCAAAATTGGCTTATTGGGCTCAAGGACCCCCGTTGGGTAGATGCATCTCTGTTTGTTTTTGACAACATCGGTGAGGGAAAGAGGGAAAACAACCTAATTTTGGGTAACTAGTTTATTCGATATACTCAGCTTTGAGTAAAATCGACCCAAAAATTAGGTAGTTTGATTTCTCCGTGTAGGGGAGACTGAGGAGACTTGATCCCTGGGGAGACATGTTCCCCCATATTTTCTCGGAATCAAAAACAGCATATTTTTTTCAAAGCAACATCTGGACAGACGACAATGTTTTGGCTACAATTGATTTTAATTGTGTATTGCATTATTTTTTAATGGCTGATGGTTTGTTTTCAGTCCTTCAGAAATCTTTTAGGCGATTCCGAAAAATCTCAATAACTTTGTGAAAATTGAACCAAATCGTGTCAAAATTTCAAAGTACAGGGGATGGCCAAAATGTTTGGGATAGGCAACTTTTTTTCTCCCACAAAAAAATTCAACATGCTGTAACTTTTCAAAGAGTGCATCAAAAAATCTCAAATTTTGACTGTTTGTCAACCTATTATGTGTGTATCATTGGTACAAATTTGGGCTCGATCGATTGATTTTTCGCGAAGTTAGAACCATTCGGGTAAAACACTATTTTTCAGACAACTAGTTTTTGAACTGTCATATCTCGGAAACCAATGAACCAAATTGAATGAATTTTTTAACGATTATCAACAATATATTGATACTTGATACGACGTTATAAAATGTAATATTTTCTTACGGCAAATTAAGTTATACCGGGTTGAAATTTTTATCCATATAGAGGAAAATAAGTCAAATTTACAAAACCACACAAAAATTACTAAATGTGTTCTTCCTTCAATCTAAATAGGCTCTAATATATCTGATTAGAGATAACTTGAGAACAGAAGAGGAAAATCTTAGGATATCAACACTAAAATGTATTGACATTGATGTAAAAAAATACATTTTTTCGAGAAAAATCCAAAAAGTGTCAATCCATAATTTTTTTCAACGTTAAAAAAGTACCTATGTTTTAATAGTTAGTGAAGCATTTACATATTGTTAGTGTACGTTCAAAATTTCATTCAATTCGGTTCACTGGTTTCCGAGATATGACACCTCAAAAATGAGATGTCTGAAAAATAGCGTTTTATCCGAACGGTTCTAACTTTGCGAAATATTATTCAATCGAGCCCAAATTTGTACCAATGATGCACACATAATAGGTTGACAAACAGTCAAAATTTGAGATTTTTTGATGCGTCCTATGAAAAGTTATAGCTTGTTGAACTTTTTTGTGAGAGAAAAAAAAGTTGCCTATCCCAAACATTTTGGCCATCCCCTGTACATAGTGTAAATAACATACTATCAAACGTATTTGTCCAAATAAGGCTGTTATATAAATATTTCAATTAATGTAGCTTAGTGGATACAACAGTGACATGGGGAGACTTTATCCCTCGAGGATTACACACACATTATACATGTGAAAAATAAAATTCTATTTGGAAGCCTCTATTTATTCGGAATTCTAGTATATTCAATGATAAAACGTGTCAGTCAGTCAGTCCTTCTGTTGTGTATAAGCTTGCAATAGATGTTTACCTGCCATTCTGTACGAAAAATGGATCATGTTTTGTGGTTTTTCTTAAAGTTACAGGCAAATTAAGAAAAAGGGATCAAGTCTCCCTAATCTCCCCTACCGAAACAAATAGCTCCCGGGAAATGTTCCAGCCAGGAGGATCATGCCTAGTCATGTGATGCTATAAAAGCCAATGTTGGAGAAGGTTTCGGCCTCTTTTGGGTAACAGAAATCCAAGCTTTAAAGTGGTTCGCGTTTTAAATCAAGGTTTCCATATTCCTTATAGCAGGGGTTTTCAGACATTTCAACTCGCGGTGAACTTTTTGGAAATAAATCGCTCCACGGTGCACATGTTCATTATTGTTAGAGAAAAAAACAATTTCAAATTCGTAAAAAAACTGTTATATTTTTCATAGCAATTCCAAGGTGCATACACTCGTCATTATTTTTTCCACCACTATTTACGTTTTTCCTTCACTATCGGAGCATGTTTAAGTGACATAGGTATTCGACTCGGAATATTTCTTTCTCAGAATGTTTCTGGAAACTTTCAGACAAGATCTTTATAAATGCTGAATGAAATCTTGAGCCGAATTAGTGCTATATTGTTTTCAAGAACCTCGGTGAAGTTCTTCGAAAACTACTGTGTTACTACTAGTGTGGTTTTATGATGGACGTTTTTTCAAGACTTTTACTGAATTTGTTAAATATATCTAGCAAGACACTTGGAAGGTTTATTTTCAGTTATTTTCATATATTGACATGAACGAGTTCAGCGTAGATTCATCCGATTGGCTCTACGACATTTACCTTGGCGTGATCCACTTAACCTTCCAGCATATCCAGATAGATGCAGACTGTTTAGCATGGACACCCTTGCGAAAATGCGGAAAATATAACAAGCGATGTTTGTAGCTAAAACTGCTGGTGAATGACATTGATTCCCCTCGTTTGTTTTCAATGCTAGATATTCGTGCTCCACAACGATCTCTACGGAACTGGGCATTGCAGTGCAGGTTTCACCAAACTACGTACGGTTCTAATGAACCGATGACATCAATGGTTCGAACGTTTACGTTGGTAGAGAGCATTTTTGACTTCGGAGTGACATTTGTGCGTTTTAAAAATAAGATAAGTCGTTCTTCTATTTTATAACTTGTTTTTGTTGTGTGAATCTTAGGATTTTATTTATTAAGACTATGTAGTCAGATGGATTATAATAAATAAATAAATAAATAAATAAATAAATAAATAAATAAATGAATGAATAAATAAATAAATAAAAAAATATTTTTGATCAATTCTTTTTAGGCACTCTTGTCATTTCAATTTCTATGAAAATCATAAGCACGTTAACAGTAGAATTCCTAGTTAACTGATTTCGATAGATTCCTTCTCTGGTATTAAGCAAAGCCACAGAAATATTAGTTCCAATTAACTCGAATTATTTTTTATGAAATGTGTAATGAATTTAAATTTAAATATGCAAGACTTTCCTGATGTGCTGCGGTGCACTTGTCATTTCTTCGCGGTGCACCAAGTGCCTTGTGTTACCGTGCTGAAGTGAACCGTTGCCCAATAGTTGTTACAGATCGCTTTGTGCTGCTAATCCAATCGACGGAAATGAGACAACCTTGTGTGTAAACCCTAAGGGCCTACACCGACGCGAAGTGATACACACCGTTACATCGTGTACCCGTGTCTTCCCGAAGCCATCCTGGGTCACCTCAAGTACGTCGACCAGCATCAGACGAGAGAACGAACGTCCCAGAGGTCGAGAAGTGTTCCTGTCCGAAAGTGATTGGTCGCCGCCACCAGGTGATGTAAAGTGCCAACCCTTCAATCCTTAACCATTCTCATTCCTCCATGTAAATATTAAAATAAATCTAACCAGTGATTTAAATTATGAATTTTGTTAGAGCGTAATTATTAGCACACAAATCTCTTTTCTCCATCTCTAATTGTGTCTGAATTGAATTCGCGAAGCAAGTGTGGGAAGTTTGTCCACTTAGCAACGATTCTCCCGGATAGACCCTGAGAGAGAGAGTTTAAATGCAAATAGTTCTCAAATGGTTCTTGTAAATAATTTAAAGTGTTTTAAATGAATTAGCCTTTTCCTATTATAGTTTTCCATTGAATTCCATTAAATAGTGTTGAGTTACAACCAAAGCTATGTTCCAGATTGACGACTCCACCGTTACTTACCTTACCGATCAGGCTAAGGCCGGGGTGGCCTCTGCTGTACATAGTAGCCGCCTCCATTCCACTCGGTCCATGGCTGTTTGTCTCCAGTTCCGCACTCTGCGTAGGGTCCGCAGATCGTCCTCCACTTGGTCGACCCACCTAGCTCGCTGCGCTCCACGTCTTTTTGTACCGGTCGGATGACTCTCGAGAACCATTTTAGTCGGGTTGCTATCCGACATCCTAATGACGTGACCCGCCCACCGTAGCCTCCCGATTATCGCGGTATGGACGATGGTTGGTTCTCTCAGCAGCTGATGCAGCTCGTGGTTCATTCGCCTTCTCCAAGTCGCGTCTTCCATCTGCACTCCGCCGTAGATGGTACGCAACACTTTCCGTTCGAAAACTCCAAGGGCGCGTTGGTCCTCTGCACGTAGGTTCAATGTTTCGTGCCCATAGAGGACGACCGGTCCAATCGGCAAACTTTGTTAGATCGTAGAGTTCTGCGGAGTTTCTCTGCTGGTGTCGTTGTCGTCGGTCACCAGTGAGCCCAAGTACACGACTTCTTCAACCACCTCGATTTCATCACCGTTGATATGAATTCGGGGTGGCGGGCGCGGTGATTCCTCCCTGGAGCCCTTTGCCATCATGTACTTTGTCTTCGACACATTAATGACTAATCCGATTCGCCTGGCTTCACTCTTTAGTCGGATGTACGTTTCAGCCATCGTCTCAAATTTACGAGCAATAATATCAATATCATCGACGAAACCAAGCAGCTGAACGGACTTCGTGAAAATCGTCCCACTCGTGTTTATCCCCGCTCTCCTTATTACACCCTCCAAAGCAATGTTGAACAGCAAGCACGAAAGACCATCACCTTGCCGTAGCCCTCTGCGAGATTCGAAGGGACTCGAGAGTGTCCCTGATACTCGAACTACGCACATCACTCGATCCATCGTCGCCTTGATCAATCGTATCAGTTTATCCGGGAATCCGTATTCGTGCATAATCTGCCATAGCTGTTCTCGATCGATTGTATCATACGCCGATTTGAAATCGATGAACAAGTGATGTGTGAGCACGTTGTATTCGCGGCATTTCTGCAACACCTGGCGGATGGAGACTATCTGGTTCGTTGTAGCGCGTTCACCCATAAATCCAGCCTGATATTGCCCCACGAACTTTCTTGCAATCGGTGATAGACGGCGGCATAAAATTTGAGAGAGTATCTTGTAGGCAGCGCTCAGTAGTGTGATCGCGCGGTAGTTCCCGCAATCCAACTTGTCGCCTTTTTGTAGATGGGACACACGATACCTTCACACTCAAAACAGATTCGCGGGCTCGGCAAAATCGCGCACAGCCGTCTGCTCAGCAAAATCTTTATCTGGTATCTCAGCAAAAAGTGACGATTGTTAGCTGATTCTCAGCAAAACGATTGCCGACTATCAGCAATGAACTGTCAAAATTGCTGAGATCCCGGCAAAATGATTGTTTGCTGATTGCTCGGCTGTGCGAATCTCGGCAAAAGTTTGAAAAAATGCTGATATCCCGGCAATCTGAATTAAGTGTGTCCATCCATTCCTCCGGTAATACTTCCTCCTCCCAAATCTTGGTAATGACCCAGTGTAGTGCTCTCACCAGTGCTTCTCCACCGCATTTTAGAAGCTCGCGTGGTAGTTGATCTGTTCCAGCGGCTTTGTTGTTTTTCAACCGGCCAACCTCCTCCTCAATCTCTTGAAGGTCAGGGGCCGGAAGTCTTTCGTCCTGCGCACATACTCCTAGATCTGTTACCACGCCACCTTCGGTACTTGCAACGTCGCCATTGAGGTGCTCATCGTAATGCTGCCGCCACCTCTCGACCACCTCACGCTCGCTCGTGAGAATATTCCCGTGATTATCTCGGCACATGTCGGCTTGTGGCACAACCATCTCGTTCTTCCTGCTGG
Source organism: Aedes albopictus (assembly GCF_035046485.1). Taxonomy (NCBI): domain Eukaryota; kingdom Metazoa; phylum Arthropoda; class Insecta; order Diptera; family Culicidae; genus Aedes; species Aedes albopictus. The sequence continues at coordinate 157,091,143 of NC_085138.1, read as the reverse complement.
CGCTTCTTCATCCGGAAGACTGAGTTCTGCCTGTTCCGCGCCTGTTTGTAACGTGCCTCATTCGCTCTCGTACGGTGTTGCAGCATTCTCGCCCATGCTGCATTCTTCTCGTTTTTCAACTGTTCACATTCGCCGTCGTACCAGTCGTTTCTGTGATTCAGAGTCGCGAAGCCTAGTGCTGTAGCCGAGGTACTACCTATGGCGGATCGGATGTCCTTCCAGCCATCTTCAAATGTAGCTGCGCCAAGCTGCTCTTCCGTTGGTAGGGCCACTGCTAACTGCTGCGCGTAGTCTTGAGCCACTTCTACGTTACGCAGCTGCTCGATGTTGAGTCGTGGCGTTCGACTTCGACGCGTTGTGATAACTGTCGAAAGTTTTGAGCGCATGCATACAGCGACTAAGTAGTGATCCGAATCAATATTCGCACTGCGGTATGTGCGGACATTGGTTATATCCGAGAAGAATTTACCGTCGATTAGAACGTGGCCGATTTGGTTTTCTGTTTGATGTCAGAAAACTACTGGATCTAAAACTCATTGACAACAGAACCAGATACAAGTTGACGAATAATGCGGCGGTGTGTCCAAGAATATATGGACAGCCAAAGGCACACAAACCAGGCCTACTGTTGAGACCAGTGGTGCCCAACGTCACAGCTCCCACGTAAGAGCTGTCAAAGTACATCGCCAATATACTACAAAAGGCATTCAGCAGCAGCTTCAACATTAAAGACTCATATGCATTCTGTGAGTACGTCAATGGTCTACAAGTACCTCCAGATCACCTAATTGTCTCCTTCGACGTGATATCACTATTCACGGACGTTCCTATCGACTTAGTGAGACAGGGAATCATCTCAATGTGGACAGTTATAAAAAAGCACACCAATATCAATCTAGATTTCTTCATTGAGATCGTAGAGTTCTGCGTTGATGCCAGCTACTTTTGCTTCCGAGGGAAATTTTATCACCAAAAGTTTGGTACAGCTATGGGGAGTCCGCTCTCACCAATTCTCGCGGACATAGTGTTAGAAAACCTAATGTTATGGGCTGCGAGAACAGCAAACATTCCTCCGGAATCAATCAAGAAATATGTAGATGATACATTCATCATCCTACATAAAAACCAGATAGAGACAACACTCTACATCTTCAATAGATACAACACACATTTGCAGTTCACATGTGAGATCGAGAAAGACAACAAACTAGCATTCTTGGACACGATGGTGATCAGGGCCGAGAACAACACTCTTAAAACTGATTGGTATGCGAAGCCAATTTCATCTGGGCGGTGAAACTAGCTCGAATCGTTTGTAAATAAGATTTACAAGTCAAGGTCGAATTTTCCAATTAGAACATAGTCCCTTCCAAATACAGAATCTGAGGAACTCACTAACCAACGGGAATTAGTTGGAGTGCAATGCGTACCCCAGTGATGACCCGAACAAAAAGAATTTTAAACGAAAGTTGTTTCTTGTAAATTGCTCAAAAGCCTACAAGAGAATCAAACCAACCGTATGACCAATAGTGAAGAGGCCTGAAGGCTCCTTTTCAAGCCCGAGGAACGATAACACAAAGAAATACCTTATCAAACCAAGGATGTGCTCGTGTAAATAATACTGCCTAACACCATCTTACTTAAACGCTACATAATTGGATTTATTATCCTCCTATATGGGCCCTAAGGACATCACGTTAAATAGGGTATACTTGCGTGGGGGGCGGCCTGCCCATTTCAGGAACACTGAACGCAGACACACCCGGAGAAGTCCGGTGTATTGAGGATGATGCTGGCTTCTGTTGACGGTAGGGTCCTGGCGGGGCACTTTCTGCGGCAGTTTGGTGGCTTGGAGGGTGGAGGTTCTAGCGGGATACTTTTGGCGGCGGTTTGGTGGCTTGGATGGTGGAGGTCCTAGAGGGACATTTTTGGCGGCGGTTTGGTGCTACTGGCTTCAGGCTTCCCACCAATCAGTCCATCGGTCGAAGCAAGAGGCAAACGTGCATTTGCTGAAAGCGAGCCTCAACCGAACAATGTAGCTACGAACCTAGTACAGCAGCAAAGCACAAACACCGATGGTGACGACGACGACGACGTTGGGAACGATCACGACGATAGCTCATCTTCTCCGTACGAAAGCTGTGACGGTACAAACAAGCGGCGGCTGTCGACCAAGCGTGGAAAAGAGAAGAAGAAAGTGTGTGGTGCTATTCTAGGATCACAGAGCGACTGTGATTCCAATTCGTCTGTTATTTTATTGTAAAAACATGGTTTTTCGGTCCCGTTAAGCTTCCGGGCGTATGGACCTATCAAATAAATGAAATTGAAAATACTGGCTTCAGGCTGTTATGTAACCGGCGGGCGGGGCTTCAGAGAACTGACCACGACGTGCAGAATGCTCGCTACGGAAGCCGGACGAGTAGCTTGGGTCTAGCTGGAGGCCCCAAGATGGCCGATCAGCGATGGCGGACTCGTCTTTGTTCTCGGTGTATTGAAGCCTTCAATGGTGGAAACGTCTGGAATCACCTCGAGGAACGTAATGGCGGGCACGACCAATGGCGGCGGCCACCGATGGCGTGGTATGACCCTTCGGAAGCGACTGGCTGGATTCTGTCGAGACCTCTGAATAATCGTGAATCTCTTTCGTGCGCATCCAATTGGCCAGACGAACACTTGCTTCCTACCGAGTAGAATAGACGGTTCCCGAGGGAATCCAGGAGAAAAGAAAAAGGCCCTCTGTAGGACCTGCCACGTGTATTAGTATAACCCTATTGTGACGTCCTTTTTGTTTTAGATGCTAAATATACACTTTTCCATACAATTACCTTTTTCTATCTTATTTTTGGGTATAACGACGATTGTAGAAAGGCTTTTTTTCCAGCTTTAAACGGTATTGGTCGTACTGAACATAGAAAAACACAGATATCATTACTCTAACCTCACTCAAAATATCCGCTCAATAATGGGATTGATACCCGACACTAACCGTACTATTTTCTTTTTAGGCACAATTTCCGTACTTCACCACCGTACTATTTAGCGTATTTAAGAACCTTTTTTTTACTATCTACAACGAAACACAAAATTAGATTTAATAAGGATTTAGAGGTTTTTTTCGAGTCACAGTTTTATAACCTCATAGATATTAGTTTTGACACACGACGCGCACTACTTCACTGTATGGTCGGCAACAGAATAGAAAGATGCTCTCGGTTGGGCTGAGGATTTATCGTATATCGTAGAACAAGAAACGAAGGGCAACCATCGGGAAAAATAACCGATGATTGACGTTTCATCAAACCTTCTACCTTTCGTTTATCTTTCTTGAGTTTTGTTAATTGGCGCCATCTATGTTTCATTTATTATTTTATGATGGGGTAGGCATTTCTCCCAGTGTTTCAAACCGCTGTCAACAAATTTTTACTCAGATGGGCTGAATGGGAATGGAACGTGAGTGCCACATCTGTCACTGGTGAGTGAAAGCAGGCACTCACTCTATGAAATAATTGACACACAGAAAAATTAAATGGTTTCGAACCGTGGTATTGGCTTGCGGTGGAGCCGACAAGTTTTGTAATTGTAACCGTTGGTTACATTACCCCGTCGCCCACCCCCCCATTGAAGAGGCGAAACATTCGTTTAAATGAAAGACACCGTTGGTCATTAATTAATTGTCTTCACTATCAGTAGCTTGGCTTCGCGAAACAACTATAGGAACAATATTTGAAATTATTAGTTTACATATTTTTCAGTGTATGCTTTCTCTCACGCGAAAACAACTTGACTTTGTCTAAACGTCATTATTGATTGATGCACCAAGCGGTAAGAAGAAGAATTTTGACATCCAAGCGGTGTGCCGTTTACATCCATCGACCAATCAGCGACGAGGATCTAATCGACGGCACACCGCTTGGATGTCAAAACTTCTTCTTCTTTTCGATTGGTGCATCAATCAATTGAGTGCACTCTAGGTGAGATACCAATGCTCCATTGATTGATGCACCAAGCGGTAAGAAGAAGAGTTTTGACATCCAAGCGGTATGCCGTTTACATCCATCGACCAATCAGCGACGAGGATCTAATCGATGGCACACCGCTTGGATGTCAAAACTTCATCTTCTTTTCGCTTGGTGCATCAATCAATTGTATTTTTGCTTCTCGCATATTCGCTATCGACCACATCGACAGGAAACACTGACAGGTGAGAATATTCGATCAATTTTGTCCTAAATTCCAGTGTTGAGCTCAAAATTTATTACCGATTTGACTCTATTCATTTGGTTTTGTTTGCATTCTGCATTTCAGCTAAATCGGCCGGAACCAAGGACGACATTGAAGGACGAACTCGGGGCTGTCTGATGGAAACAACCATAATTGGAAGCACCGGCTTTGTTGGATTTTCCAAAATGGAATCCGAAATAGGAATCCTATTAGATTTCTCCTCATTCAATCGTCCGGATCGACTCAATGGGAATGGCTATCAATGTCAGATAAGTGTTTGTATACATATTTATCAGATCGTGATTCTTTCAGTGAACTTTAATTTCAGACTGGCTTCATATCAGCCACCGAAAAGACTCCAAGGGACTTTCCAGAGTCATCAGCCAACTCGTATGAGCTGGTTCCTACTCTGGCGATAACGGTACACGGCACGTAGCACGGACCATATTTGGAATTGTATTTCTCTACCGCCGACGACTGTCGAATGTTTCGCTTCAGAACCGACTGTCCGACAGCGTAAATCGGGGCAGTTTTTGGATGGCGTAAATTGTAGATTTTGTTGTTTTTCTCAGTTTGTTTTCTGAGATTTTTCGAAACTAAATCGTGAATAAATTTATCTACCTGTGATTTTTTTTCTAGTCTCTCTTCGTCGGAAATTTCGCGATTCTCTCTATCCAGACGGTGTTGATTTCCACTATCTACAATTTCATGCCCAAAAATGGTTTTGTATGGGGAGAATCCGGTCGATCCATGAGGAGTATTGTTTAGAACAAATTCAATTTCTGACACTCTTGTGTCCCATAAGGTTTGATCGGTTCGAACATATGTCCTTATGCAGGCGTTGATTGTTCTATTTAACCTTTCAGTGGGGTTAGACTGGCTGTGGTGCCGAGAGTTTGTCCAATGCTGAATCTGGTACTTCTCAAGTAGTTTTTTGAATTCTTTAGACAGAAATGTTGATGCATTATCTGAAATGAGGAATTCCGGAACTGAATACCGGCGGAACCAACCGTCTTCTAAAATTTTGCAAACTTGCTGGGTGGAGATTTTTCTCACAGGAAATAATAAGCAAAATTTGGAAAAGAGATCAACTATTACCAGAAGGTGACAGTTGCCTTGTTTGCTCCTAGGCAAAGATTGAATATAATCTAAGGCGATTATTTGGAATGGTTTGGTCGTTAGTCGGGGGTTACCGGTCGCAGGATATTGGGCTCTATTAGCGGGCTTACACTCTTTACAAAGGATGCACTTTCGGACATACTCTTGAATGTCTTTAGACATTTGGGGCCAATAGTATTTTTTCCGAATTTTCGCGAGGGTTTTTTCAAACCCCAGATGCAATGCGGCATCATGCTCTTCGTTCAAAACTTTTTTTCTTAAGTCATTTGGAATGCATGTTTTCCATTCGAAGCTGTAATCCAATTGGTCATGGGAAGGAGGAACGAGTTTCATCAGAACTCCCTTGGAAAGTCTGAAATTTTTAAATTTCTCAGGGTTTTCTTTTACGGCTTCGACCATCTGCGAGTACCAATCAGTCTTTTTGACTACAACTTGGAGCTCTTCAATAGCGCGAGAAAGTGCATCTGGAACTATATTATCTACCCCTTTGCGGTGCCTAATATCCATGTCATGGCGTTGGAGCTCGATGCTCCACCGGCATAGCCGAGAAGAAGTCTTCCAACTACTTCTCAGGATATATGTCAGAGCCGAAGCGTCTGTAAAAACGGTAAACTTGGTTCCTTCAATATAGCAACGAAACTTATCAATTGACTTAATCACGGCCAGACCTTCCTTTTCAGTGGCACAATAACGCTGCTGAGTAGTTCCTAGCTTTTGGGAGAAGTAGGCCACAGGTTTGTCCACCCCCTCGTATGCTTGGGTGAGGACACCAGCTATGGCCGCATCGCTTGCGTCGCAGTGAATACTGAAGGGCTTGCTAAAGTCCGGGTTGGTCAAAATAGGGGCACTAATTAATAGTTCCTTTATTTTGACAAACGCGTCCTCAGATAAGCCACTCCATTTCACCGACTTCGGTTTATCTTTGAGGAGATCCGTAAGAGGGCGTACAATATCGCTATAGTTGGATATAAACCTTCTATAGTAATTGCACATCCCTAAGAATCTCCTCAAAGATTTTAGGGATACTGGTCTTTCAAAATTTACTATCGCTTCCACTCGCTCGGGGTTTGGTCTTAAACCATTTCTGCTGAGAATGTACCCTAAATAAGGGACCTCAGCGACGCAAAATTTTGATTTTGCCACATTAATGGACAAGTTAGCTGCGTTGAGTCTGAAGGCGACTTCTTTAAGCTTCTCCAAGTGCTCCTCAAATGTGTCACTGACGACAATAATGTCGTCTAAGTAGACGAACACGTTCGGTTCCATTTCAGTGCCCCCTAGAACCCGGTCCATTAAGCGCGACAGCGTTGCCGGACTGTTCACCAGACCGAAGGGCATTCTGGTGAACTGGAATAACCCCCGTCCTAGTACTGAAAAGGCTGTGTATTTTCGACTTTTGGGGTGAAGGGGGACTTGAAGGAATGCCTTCGATAAGTCAACGGTGGAAATGTATTTACATGGTCCCAAACGGCTTAATATTCGGTCGGCGTGTGGGAGGGGATAGGAGTCCCGGACGGTCTTGTCGTTCAGTTTTCGAGCGTCAAGACAAAGTCTAACGGTACCATCAGTCTTATCTACTGGCACCAGTCGTAATGCCCAATCGCTGTACGACTTTTCTATAATTCCGGCCTTAAGCATCTGGTCTAATTCCTGATTGATTTGTTGTTGGCGTTTCGGGGATGATGGGAAAGGGTTTATTCTAACGGGTGATTGCTTCTTCGCCTCATCCGTTAGCTCGATTCTATGTGCAATGAGATTTGTTTGTTCGAGAACTCCCTCTACTGATGGTTTAAACAAGGCTACCACCTGATCTAGTTTCCGTTGTTGGTCTACTGTTAGCAATGGGTCATCTGGAACGCAATCAAGTTCCTCAACCTTCGCACTGGTCCCTACAGTAGGTATAATACCGAAGGCTGACCAAAAATCTGTACCGAGAAGTAGCCTTCTTTTCAAAGAAGGTATAATCAAAGCGCAGATAATGTTCGTCTCTCCATTAAAGGTAACAGGGAGATTTACGTAGCCTTGGACATCAAGTGCTTGTCCGCTGGCGGTCGTAACATCAATATCGGTCTGGTGAATTTGCAATTTACAAGCTTTTACAAGTTTTGCCGCCCCTATTCCTAAAATAGAACGATTTGCACCACTATCTAGTAGACCAATAAGGGGTATTCCTAACACACAAATCTCAGCAAAAGGTCGATCATCCGGTGACATTTTGAAAATGTGCTCATTCACTTCTAAACATGCAGTATGGATGTATTCTTGGGGGTCTACTTTTCTGTAGCCCTCGTTAGAAATATCGGAAGGTAACATTGAAAGATTTTGAGGATTTCCCGGTCGATTTGGACCAGCCTGCCCCATCAGACGGTCTACTGGGCGTTTTTTGCACAGTAAGGACAGTTTTTCGTGTCAACATTGAGGAAACCACAACGTCCACAGAACTTGTGTCGTGGGCGATCACACTCCTTTTGGTGATGTCCTTCCAAACGACAATTAAAGCATGTTCCATCTATCGGTGGGCGATACTTATCAACCAACACCTTCAAGATATCTGGGTTCTTAGGTGGTTTGCTTCCCGATTCCGGGGTTGCTTTCGGGGTCTCGCGGGGTTTCTTGGGAGGCTTTTCATCTTCAGAGACATCGGTTTTCGCGGAACGGTAAAAATTACGCGTTTTGATAAATTTCCTATCGGTTTCCGGTTTCGATTTGGGTCTTGTTCCTGTATGTACCTCGCTAACATTTGCTCGGTTACGCGTCGTCTCTTCCGTGACTGTATTGTATTTATACCAAAACGTGGCATCTAATTTACGCCCGAATTGTTTGAGATCAGCGAGGTTATCTATATTGGACGCGACGGCATGTCCCTTGTAATCCGATCGCATATTACGGAAAACTATCTCAAACCTTTTCCCTTCTGTTATCGGTTTCGTCAGAGAGTTAAAGATTTTCTGCATTTCCTGCAAATAATCTTGAAACTTTTCTTTCGAACCTTGTTTCCTGGAAATCGCGCGAATCTCCGAAACGTGGTCATGATCGGGACTTAGAAATTCTTTCTTCATTTCTCTCACTAATTCGTCCCACGATTCGAACTCTTCGTTCTCGACCCCCGCCATGAACCAAATCTTCGCCGGACCTTGAAACAAATATATCGCGGATCGGTACAGCTCCCTTTTCGAAATATTCTCCGATCTAGCAAGAAATTCGGTCTCGCGTATAAAGCGCATTAACCCTTGACCATTATCCTTCCCATCGTAGCGGATATTCCACTCCGACACCGGTCGCGATTTTCTCACTACTTTACGACTGCGCTTTGCTTTTGATTTCCGCGGACGCGGATCATCATCCGATGATTCTGAACTCGACCTATCACTATCTCCGGAAGTTTCTTCGGAATCATTCGCATTATTATTATACGCATCTAATCGGAACCGCCGAAGGACTCTCTCTTCTTCTGCAATCGAACAGTTGGATCCTAGTGCTGTAATGGACTTCAACTGTCTTCGCGATCCCGCCACCGAAGGTTCTACCGGATTTCCCTCACTCGATGCCTCTCCTAGTCCCCTTCCTGAAGCTGACTTTCTTTTGGAAGTCTTTGAGTTCTGTGAAATGCTCATATTCGAAAGTGTCCGAGCAATCTCATTGATAATTTCTGTTCGAACTGCCGGATTCGCAGAAAACGGCGAAAAGTGATTGTTCATCAGTTCCCTAATGGTACCTTTCAACCTATCCAAATCTTCGAGATCGTTGTCCTCATCCGAATCTCGCTGGATTCGGGAGCACCGAGCAAAGTAATGAACCAATCTCGTCTTCAATGATTCCTTGATTCCATCAAACTCAATCTTGTTCTCTAAAAATTGGCGAATAGCAAAAACATTATGATCAATCAACTTAATCTCCTCGTCTATCGAGCGTTCACAACGAGTGAAGTCCACATCAGGAGCATTGGCATCTTCTTCCTTCAAGCGATCTCTCAAACGGCGGCGTAAGGCTGCCTGCGTATCCTTCGCTTCGTACTGAACAGCTCGAATCGATAATTCATATTCTAACTCATGCCGTTCCAGGTGGTGTACCAGGAGGCCACTGTATTGCATCTGAAAATCTGGATCCATTCTGCGTTTAAATTTGATCACTGTCTAAACTTTCCGATGGAAAGCGGTTGCAAAAACGTTTGAAGAACGGGTTATTTTCTAAACAGAATGTTTTTCCTCCCGTGGTAGGGAAAGGTTGGAAAATTTATGAATGATTTTACAATCTTTTTTTTTGTTGGGCGCCACTGAAACTAGCTCGAATCGTTTGTAAATAAGATTTACAAGTCAGGGTCGAATTTTCCAATTAGAACATAGTCCCTTCCAAATACAGAATCTGAGGAACTCACTAACCAACGGGAATTAGTTGGAGTGCAATGCGTACCCCAGTGATGACCCGAACAAAAAGAATTTTAAACGAAAGTTGTTTCTTGTAAATTGCTCAAAAGCCTACAAGAGAATCAAACCAACCGTATGACCAATAGTGAAGAGGCCTGAAGGCTCCTTTTCAAGCCCGAGGAACGATAACACAAAGAAATACCTTATCAAACCAAGGATGTGCTCGTGTAAATAATACTGCCTAACACCATCTTACTTAAACGCTACATAATTGGATTTATTATCCTCCTATATGGGCCCTAAGGACATCACGTTAAATAGGGTATACTTGCGTGGGGGGCGGCCTGCCCATTTCAGGAACACTGAACGCAGACACACCCGGAGAAGTCCGGTGTATTGAGGATGATGCTGGCTTCTGTTGACGGTAGGGTCCTGGCGGGGCACTTTCTGCGGCAGTTTGGTGGCTTGGAGGGTGGAGGTTCTAGCGGGATACTTTTGGCGGCGGTTTGGTGGCTTGGATGGTGGAGGTCCTAGAGGGACATTTTTGGCGGCGGTTTGGTGCTACTGGCTTCAGGCTGTTATGTAACCGGCGGGCGGGGCTTCAGAGAACTGACCACGACGTGCAGAATGCTCGCTACGGAAGCCGGACGAGTAGCTTGGGTCTAGCTGGAGGCCCCAAGATGGCCGATCAGCGATGGCGGACTCGTCTTTGTTCTCGGTGTATTGAAGCCTTCAATGGTGGAAACGTCTGGAATCACCTCGAGGAACGTAATGGCGGGCACGACCAATGGCGGCGGCCACCGATGGCGTGGTATGACCCTTCGGAAGCGACTGGCTGGATTCTGTCGAGACCTCTGAATAATCGTGAATCTCTTTCGTTTGGCCAGACGAACACTTGCTTCCTACCGAGTAGAATAGACGGTTCCCGAGGGAATCCAGGAGAAAAGAAAAAGGCCCTCTGTAGGACCTGCCACGTGTATTAGTATAACCCTATTGTGACGTCCTTTTTGTTTTAGATGCTAAATATACACTTTTCCATACAATTACCTTTTTCTATCTTATTTTTGGGTATAACGACGATTGTAGAAAGGCTTTTTTCCAGCTTTAAACGGTATTGGTCGTACTGAACATAGAAAAACACAGATATCATTACTCTAACCTCACTCAAAATATCCGCTCAATAATGGGATTGATACCCGACACTAACCGTACACAGCTAGTTTCGATTACCGACTTCGGTAAAATTTTACTGGGTTTTTGAACTGCTGACTTCTCGGTAATGTTGCCATTATTTACTGAAGAGTCAGTAAACTGGAAAGTTGATCATCTGTCAAAAAAATACTGGGCAAGTCAGTAATTGTTTAAGGGCAATTTTACTGAACTTCAGTAATTTGTTTGTTTACCGTGGATTACCGAGTTTTTCAGTTTTCCTAATTTATTCCCGCATCCCGTATCCCGGCTTTCCGGTTCTAGTTTATTCGTATTTCATTCTGGCATTCATGAATACAGTGAAGAGGCTCGATTTTCTCTGCATTCCCGCCAACATGTGAGCGGAATGTGAGGGATCTGCGTCGAAATTGTGGAAGAAGCGAACACGGAGTTGTATCGGTACACAGAAAAAAATATGTAATTAAAATTCAGCGAGAAATCATGCACATAAAGGGAATGCTAGAGTTAGTGTACTTTTACATGAGATGTAATGTGAAATTACATTACCATCGTGTAAATTTCCGCCAACCATCGCGTAAACCATCATGGACTCCAACCGGTTACACGACTATTAGCGGAAATTTACACGAACGTAACGTAATTTTACATGATATCTCATGTAAATATGCACTAACTCTAGCATTCCCTTTATGTGCATGATTTTTCGCTGAATTTTACATGAATTTTTTTTTCTGTGTAGGTAATAGTATCCGGCTGGAGAAGCCTCGTCAGCACCTTTGTCGATCTAGTTGTTGTAACTCCAAGTTAATCGCCTGATCACTCGTTTCACAATTTTAACGCTGATATTCACTGCTCACCTGGCAATTGGAGGGAACACAGAGAAAATCAAACCTCTTGTCCGTTCTGAAGACATTGTAGAATTTTTCTCCTGCATCTGGCTACTGCTGCTGCTATTTAGAAATGCTTACGCTTTGACAGCTTCTCGGTGGGGCAGTCGAATGTTTACCTTTATTTCTCGCGAAAGCTCGGTAGAAAAGCAAAAACTACTGAAAGTCGGTACTTGGCTTTACTGATTTTTTGACTGAATTCAGTAAAGTACCAACATTACTGTAGATCAGTTGTTGCAGTTGCCATACTCAGTAAAAAGTGATGTCTTTTCACTGAAAGTCAGTAAATGTTCGTGGGGAATACTGAATTTTCGCTAGTTTTGTGATTTACAATCTGAGCTCGGTTGAAAAAATTACCGAAATCCTAAATCATAAATAAGTGTGTACTATTTTCTTTTTAGGCACAATTTCCGTACTTCACCACCGTACTATTTAGCGTATTTAAGAACCTTTTTTTACTATCTACAACGAAACACAAAATTAGATTTAATAAGGATTTAGAGGTTTTTTTCGAGTCACAGTTTTATAACCTCATAGATATTAGTTTTGACACACGACGCGCACTACTTCACTGTATGGTCGGCGACAGAATAGAAAGATGCTCTCGGTTGGGCTGAGGATTTATCGTATATCGTAGAACAAGAAACGAAGGGCAACCATCGGGAAAAATAACCGATGATTGACGTTTCATCAAACCTTCTACCTTTCGTTTATCTTTCTTGAGTTTTGTTAATTGGCGCCATCTATGTTTCATTTATTATTTTATGCTGGGGTAGGCATTTCTCCCAGTGTTTCAAACCGCTGTCAACAAATTTTTACTCAGATGGGCTGAATGGTAATGGAACGTGAGTGCCACATCTGTCACTGGTGAGTGAAAGCAGGCACTCACTCTATGAAATAATTGACACACAGAAAAATTAAATGGTTTCGAACCGTGGTATTGGCTTGCGGTGGAGCCGACAAGTTTTGTAATTGTAACCGTTGGTTACAGCGGTTGCTGAATTTCTATTCCTTCCATCCGTACGGCCAGAAAGTAGGAGTTGCGACCAATTTCATAGATAGAGTTCGAGCATTGAGCAAAGCCAAAACAAAACACGAACAAGATCAGCTCATACTACAACGGCTACAGGAAAACAACTACCCAAAGCCTCTGATTAACAGATTGCTCCATCTTCAACCTCCGTTCCAGCTTTATCTTCACCTACAACAACCGATACGGAGCCGATCCAATGCCGATCGATTCCGTATGTACACACTCTTTCATCTATGATCAGCAAAACCTTGCAAAACAACATCCCATCGATCAGAGTCACAACACGAAGTACCAACACCAACCAGATGCTCTACCCCAACCCCAAAGATCCAGTCCCACAATCGCACAAGTATAACATTGTGTACGAAATACCCTGCCAAAACTGCCGTTCCTGTTACGTGGGGATGACCACCAACAGCCTCCAGAAGAGACTGTCTGGACACCAGTCCACTATCAACTCTCTGGACAACAAACTGCAACAAGGACACCAATACCATGAACTAGAAATCCAACACCTCAAGGGCCGTACTGCTCTCGTGGAGCACTGCATCGACCACCAACACAGATTCGACCTAACAAACATAAGAATAGTAGACCACACGATCAAAAGCTCGACACTCCCGATTCTCGAAATGTGTCATATAGCAACAGATCCACACACCATCAATAGACGCACAGATACAGACAATCTAAACAGATCATATAGCAATAACAACATTCCATCCTCTCTCGATGTACAATAGTATTCGGTCATCATCTACACCCGATCCAAACCTAGCTACAGTGTTTTCAAAAAAAAACAGTGTTCCGCCGACAGAATTAGACCATACGCATACAAGATTCGCACTAAACCACCCCCACATGATATGCGTAAAACATTAATAGCTCTATCTTGATTAATCTCACTTTAAGTACCAACCCCTTGTATAACAATAGACCATCCAACCAACTGTAACCTTCTCGAAATTGACACACCGAAGCAAGATTTTCATTTTTTGACCAAAGTTGATTAGAATCGAGTAAGTAATTTGTGAGGTCCCAAAATTGTATATTAAAATGTTATTTTAATAAAACAGGCCCTGAAGAAGGTCCGATCCAAGGTCCGAAACGTCGGCGAAGATTAAGTAGAATCAACGCTTTCTTTCAAGACTGCACAGCCGAAAAAACAAATTTCGTAATACCAACAGTCGTTCCCAACAGCTATTGATATACATTAACTAAATCACATTTAAATAACAAGTTTTGTTGAAGTACAAGTTTAGTTATTGTTGTAGTATTGATCCACTTATCAGCGTGCAATTGCTACAAGTTACAAGTTTTGAAATTACAGCAACAATTCGACAATTATGACCTGTCCCTTTGTGTTATTCAATTTTTGTATTCAGTTAAGAAGAAAATTTCTGAACGACTCCTTTAAAGAATCCCTAAATAGTTTTCGAATAAGCACTTGGAAGTTCTAGAGGAACTTTCGATAAATCCCAGGAGAAGTCTTCAAGAGAACTCCTCGCGTAATTTTCTTAGAAATTTCGAAGGTAATTCTTCTGAGCAATTATTAGAATTCTTGGCAGAATCTTTCGGAAAACTCCTGGTGAAATCCTCAAAGAAATTTTCAGAGATATCTTAAGATGAACTTCAGGACTAATGATCACAGGAAATTCTGAAGAAATCCTTGGAGGGATTCTATGCAGTATTCAGGAGGAATTTCTAGAGGATTCTATGGAAATCCATGAAAGATTCCGTAGAAGAACTCACGGAGAAATTTCTGGAATATTTTTGGAGTCATTTATGGAAAAGTTTATGACCAAATCTGTAGACGAATTTCTAGAAGAATTTTATGACAAAGTCACTTGAAAAACTTAAAAAGAGTTTTTGACGGAATCCTTAGAGAAATAAATAGAGGAATTTTAGAAAAAAAATATTGCAAAAAATTCTGGTTAAAGTCCTGTAGGAATCATCAGAGGAAGTTCAGGAGAAATTATAGAAAATTTTTTGGAGGAATCCTTGTAGAATCCAGGAGGAATATTCGACATAATTCTTGAATCCAGGGAAAAATAGGAGGAATTTAAAACAAAGTTTCCATAAAAATTGTAATAATCTGTACAATATTTCCAATATCCCAAAAATTTTCTGCAAAACTGTTGAGCATTCTGAAAATACTTCAGTTTCTATGCTGAAAAAAAAACAAAACAAAAGTCACAAATTGCTATCGACGATCAAACTTTTTCAAGTGCACGTGTTGATTTCAAAACCGTGCTCCGAAAACAATTAAAGTAGAACAGTTTATAAATTACAGGTGCAAATCGAAGCTCGTCGTATTTGAAAATATAGAAATTACTAAAGTTCGATTATCTTGCGACTTAAAATCTCTTAGAATGAATTAAAAGCTGAATATAGTATTTTTCGATCATTTGAAAATATTTCTTACTCAGAGTGATGAACATCATGTTATTGGCGGGCTTGTGAGACAAAGCGAATAATTTTATATAATAAGTATTATAAATTATTTAGTAACGAGTTTGATACCATAGCAAATTCTGCTCTCCGATTATTATCAATAACATATTTATATCAAAATTTGTTATTAAAATATTTTCCGAATTCACTGTTATTAAGTTGTTATTGAAACTAACAAAACAAGTTATTGAAATGGTTTCCCAGGAACATTTTTTTGTTATGGAATTTGTTATTTAGCCGCTTATGACAGACAAGTTTATAACACAATATGTTATGGTAATAACTAAGATATTATCGATTTTATTATTCAGTTATTTTGCCCAAATAACACAGCTCCTTATGCTGTTGTTATTCCCTTCTGCTCTGGTGTGGCTAGAATCCTTACTAACTTCAATAAAACTGCCTTCAATGACCTGTACTAATTTTTCTAGATAGAAATAGATGATGTGTGTAATAAAAAATAATTAAATCATTATATTTTGCTTAGACTTTTTTCTAGCTCACTTAGAAAAAAGTCTCTTTTTTAATGCACACGTTATGATATAGTACAAACTTGTTTTCAGACCGATTCCATCAAATATATCTAAATACAACAAACTTTGATATAGCCCTAAACCGTTGATATAATCATGTTATGTTTTTGTTATACCTCCCTGGTCAGAATGTGATCATTTTCCCACCGGCCAACGGTAACTAATCAGCTGATAGAACGATAATCAGATGACATTGACATTGAAAGTTCACTTACTATCGCGACATAATTATGCGTGCAGGAGTGACAAAGAAGTATTCCTATCCTATCGTTTCTATCTCACTGAGTAAACAAGACACGATCGTGATGCGTGACGAAACATATCACCAACGTGATTCGGCCGTAAATTTAGACGCCACCACCGGCTCCTCTTGTGGTGTTTAATAAGTAATGTCGTGCAGCTTGCCGCCAGCACTTGTTTCGAAACGGTTGAAAAGAACAAAAACACCACAATCAAAAAATAACACAAAATAGAAATATCGATTTTTTTCTACAAAGCCAGCTCACCACGCTCGATTCGGTTTTCCTGCGAGAGAGAGCGTCAGTTACAGCGCATACATTCACCCGGTTCGGTCACAAACAGTCTTGCTTCGGTTGACGGTTGTGCATCTGATAACGTTTGTAAATTCGGTGGAGTTCAAAAGTTGAAGTGTTCAGAAGCAGTTGATATTACTCAAGACGAGTGTAAGATTCTTAGTAGTTTTAAGCACATTTTTTGTTCATTTGAACTGTTGTCATGTTCACTTTTCAAGTGAAGTTATATCCAACTGAGATTAGTGCAAACCCCCCAAGTGACATTGATTTGACCGGAGACCAGAAACACGAAAATTTTCCTATTGATCGCTGACAACAAGAAGAATCGTTGGATTAACAACAAAGTCCCTAAAAATAATTTCAATTCGTTCCCCGTTTGCCACAAACTGTCACTCGATTATCGTTCCATTTTTTGCTCAGTCGGTAGGAATTCGCAAACATTTGCATGTGCCACACTTATGCAAAGACAGCGTGGTGCAGTTCGTTATTCACTCGAGTCGAGCCGGCAGAATATTTTAAAACTGGTTTCACCCGATGGTAACGATAGCCATAAGAAAGTGCACCATTTCGTTAAAGTGAGAGTTTGTCGTTAGTCACACTCTGTAATCGATGCATTCGACCCGTCTTCTAGTCGGTGCGTAGAAAACAAAAACGGTAGGTTAATTGCTGTGTTGATGTGTCGTGGCTTATCACAAGTTTGGGAATTCAACTAGCGTGTTTTGTAAACAAGCTTGTTGTTTTCCAAGCACTTTGTGGCTGGAACTTGTGAAACAGTTTCGGTGGCAGAACTGGTTCGTACCGGTTGGCCTCCAGCGGGAGAGCATAATGAATAAAAAATAATATTGTTATACAAAGTGGCATTTCAGATTACGCAGGATGATTTGTAAGATGTTATTTTGGGATGATGTGAGACTGTCAAAGGAATTTAATCTAACACTTTTAAATATTGTTTACGAATGTTCAATAACAATTTAGTGCATTTTACAAGGATAAATAGTGATATAATCAGAGATAATATGCATCCGTGGGGAACTGGACAACTTTCCACATTTGTAATCTAATTTGGAACGCACGGAATTCAAGCGATTATGCGCTGATTATGCCATTAAGCCATTGACCATGCGCCTCCTTTTCGTTCCATTAGAAGCTGTGAGTAGTTAAATGGAGTCCACTGGTATTTTATTAAAATCCAGAGGATGGTTTCAGTTAACCCTTAAAAGATGTAGACAACTTTTTTGCATAGTTTTACTTAAAGCTTTTGACCCAGTGGGTGGATTTTCACAACCAAAATGTTTTTATCAAGATGATTAGTTGTGCTATCATATGCATATTATGGAAATTATGTTATGCTAGAACAATTTGGAGATATAGCTGCAAATGTAGTGTACACCACTTGTTCTTCACTCGATGTCGCGTTTTATTTCTATGTACATGTGATATATTTCAATGGAAATTGCCCAATATTCTTTGTTAGGATTGAAGCTGTTAGATAGAAATGTCTTACGTCCTTTTACAGCTGTAACATAGATCTCCAGATTATCCAAAACGTTCAGAAGTTTTAAACTTTGTCTACTGAATACAAATAGTTGTGTTTACTTTTTAAATCACTTGAACTTGATGAATTACATTCAAATATACATTTGAAACATGAGATGAATGTAGTCATGACCTGGTGATGTTCTAGACAACTTAAAATAGCTCTGGAGTTCTGATTGTAAGGCATTTACCTGTAATTGTATATCAAACTAATGTATGAATAGCAGAACTGATTTCATTAGATCCATACATGTAAATCAAAGTGTGAAAGACTAACTTCACATCAATGGCGATACCTTAGGCCATCCAAATCATTCTGGAGTTAAGGCCTTTATATCTACACCTGTAATAACACATCGGGTGCGTTTCAAACTTGGTATAGTGCGATCATCCAAACTATTCTGAAGTTGAGAAATATGGTTTGAATTTGAAATGGTATATCAACAGAAGAGCACAAACAGCAGAGTTTGCCTGTTTGATTCATACACATAGTGCCAGCCATGGGAGAGAAGCTCCCAGAGCATCAGAGATATCTGAGGTCACCTTTCAGTATTATGTGGTTAAGGCCTTCAGATCTACACTCGTAACAAAGCATCCTGCATGTTCAAAACTTGGTGTAGTGTGTTTTAGTAGACATCGATGATAACTTCAACCATATATCATTGTTCGATCAGCACAGTTAATTAGCAGACTTCACTTCTTTCTTACAAACACTTATTTTAATTTGTCTTAAAATTAAACACAGATACGAGTATGACGAATTCAATGCACAATAACGTAATGTGTCGTGTAGATAAAATTGGTTCGACGTCTGATTGCAACTGTATGTCAGTCTGTACTGGGGAGTCGTATTGTCTATTTGATATCATCTGCTTTCTCTCGGGTGTGAATGATTGTATTGGATTTGCGTTCGGCGTTGGATGTTTATCGGTCATTAGGTGAGGAGATGCTTTAAACCGAACAATCATACAGTGTATCAAACAATTGTCCGTACAGCAATTTTTTGGTCAATATAATTTTTCATTCAAATGTTCATAACTTTTTTATACGTCAAGCAAAAACGCTGAAATTTTGACCAAACATAAACCATATATTAGAGATCCATTGGTAAAATTTTGAGCGAGTTCGAATAAGTTTTTTGAAAATTACACTAGTTTACAGCATTTTTGAACTCGGTAAGCTGATGATCATTTTTGGTGTAGAATCATGCCCTGAGTTCGAAAACGCGAAGGAAAAAAATTACAGTAGAGCGGAAATTTTTTCGACTTTCCATACAAGGTTGGTGATTTGAAATCGATTTTTGTTCTATTTTTAAGCAAAGTCGCTCACTTCAAACCTCTCATTCTCCGTAATCAATGCTCCGATTGAGCTGAAATTTTTACTGTAACTCGCCTACATATGATATGTCAAATAAACGTCGAGAAAGAATTTTTAGGTTGTTTTTTTCTTATTGAAAAAAATACATTTCTTCAAAAAATTTTGGGAATTTTGCTAAAATTTAAGAAGATCGTCCCTAAAACTCGCCAATATCTTGAATTTCATCAATCTGACGCAAAACCTGTATTCAGATGATCGAATGGTATTGTATTCAGCTTTCAATTTATGGAAAAAGATTTAAAATTGGTTGAACAAAACGCAATATATTTGAATTTTAGTAAATTACATATTTTGAAAAGTTACAAAACTCGATATTGAGCTAAAACTCAAAAACTGTTCTACTTTAAATTTTTTGAAGGTCGGATTCGAAATCAGCACTAAATTGTGCATCAAAAATTTTGGTCGTTGACAGAAGTTCACGACTTTCGTTTTATTTTGTAAACTTGTGTTATAGAACTTTTAGTAAAATTTATAAGATTTTTAAACACATTTTCAAAATATTATATCTCAATATGTACTCGATGAAACATTTTCATTTTTTTTTTGTTTTACAGCTTATACCTAAGGCTTTCATATGCAGCTTCGTTTGAGGTTTTATATTCACTACAAAAAATATGAAAAATCTGTATATGTTCAGAGTGTCATTTGGAAATTTATCATATTTTGATCAATAAAAGTGTCAAAAGTTTTCAACTTTTTTAAACTGTCTTAATGAAATATTTTCATACAGGACCTACTAAGTTACATATGAAGAGTAGGTCCTGTGCATTTTTCGTTCAGTTAATGCACTTTTATTGGTGGAAAACGTTTGGCAGAAAATATGTGCAAAATAAGGTAAATTTTTAAAAACTGTCAACTACATCAGCACATTTTTCATATTTTTTGTAGTGAATACAAAACTTCAAACGAAGCTGCATATGAAAGCTTTAGGTATAAGCTGTAACACAGAAAAAAAAATTAAAAAGATTCATCGAGTACATATTGAGATATGATGTTTTGAAAATGTGTTCAAAAATCTTATAACTTTTACTAAAAGTTCTGTAACTTTCAAAAAACTTGTTCGATCTCGCTCAAAATTTTACCAATAAAGCTTTAATACATGGTTTATCTTTGGTCAAAATTTCAGCGTTTTCGATTGACGTTTAAAAAAGTTATGAACATTTGAATGGAAAATTATTTTGACCAAAAAGTTGCTGTACGGACAATTGTTTGATACACTGTATAACTTAAAGCTGTTCTAGATCATCCAAACCATTCTGAAGCTAAAATATATGGTTTTCATTTGTAATGACCTATCAAGTGCACTAATATCAGCATTTATCTCATTTGATTCAAACATATAATACAAGTCGTGGGGGGCAAATTTTCAATATATCAACGATATCTGGTCGGGGTTCTGCTAGACCGAACCAATGACCATTTTTTTTTTTTTGAAAAAATGAGTTTTCTTAACCATTGGATGAAGAATAAGATGATCTTCCTTCCATATAAAAATCGAGTAGTTCTGACAGCTCTTCGTGGAGTAAATTCAAAATTTCTGTGTGGCAGAACATAAAAAATATAAAATTGCATCCAACCAGAGTGAACTGTAAACGATTCCATAGAATCAGCAAAATATTTCAGTTTTGATCCAGGTGATGAACATTTCAAGTACTCCTCATCACCGTCAGATTTCTGACTTTTAACCGACTCATAGTAACAATCTCTGATGGAATTGGACAAGTATAATTAGAAATATGGGTGTTGGAGGATCCAATTATGTTTCGATGGCGCTGATCGCCATTTTTCCAAATCACATTCAGCCAGACTGAACCGAATCCACTGCATTTTAGAATCAATTTATTCTCAACAATACAATAATCAACTGGTTTTGAATACCTGTATTTTGTCGACACTCCTAATACTGATAATTTAACACAGAAGCCGTCATTGAACAACAAGGCTAATAAGAATAATTGAGCTTGAAAAAAATCAAACACTTGGTTTACTTTGGCTGATCGAAAAATAGCGTTTTCACGAAAACCATCCTTGAGAAGAATGTTTAGAACTTGATTCAGACTTAACGACTGACCTTCAGCTAGGTTACATGGCCTAGAGGTAACGCGCTTGGTTACCTCTTAAATGATCCAAGTTTGAATCTCTTTCATTATTTTTGTCTTAGTTCACTTTGGCAGAACATTTTCATGGTTTTCTGCAAAAAATTGAAGTACACACATTGCAAAAAAAGATCGTCCCGGTTGTTTACGGGTTAAGCATAAAAATACATTGATTGTTTTATTTCTGCAACAAGTTGAGATTGTTTTTTTTTAATACGACGGATAACATGAAAATGTTAGTTCTTTCTTTGAAAGGGAGTAAAGCTGTGGGTACCGATATAAACTAGCCTAGGGTAAATGATCTCGTGAACGAGGAAAAAAATGAACCACAGCGATTCATGTTATTCTATGCGCATTGTAGCAACTATTATTTTGGGTTTCGTTCGGGGGTTTATTTGAAAGAGTGTCTGCAAATTCGAAGCATAATATTACTTGCAGTCCATATATGAAAATAAGTATTAAATTTGACACGTTTGCTCTATTTTTAAAAGTCATTACCAACTGAGATGAACCAGCCTCGGGCTGAAAATCTCATAAATAAAGACATAAAAAAAGTCATTACCAAATTTAACTGATCTCATCATCAGCATGGTTTGGATGATCTGGGACAGCTCCAACATACAAGAAATATGATTGAATTGATCTAATATGTCTACTGCAATACTCTACACTAAGTTTTAAATGCAGGCGATGCAAGCTCGTGTCCAAGGGAGGAGTCTAGGGGGTTAAAATCTTCACATTTCTAAAATTCCATGAACTAGGTGCCACTCTGCCTTTACGAAAACTACGAAAAACCCGTCCTTTGCCGTCTTTTTTGTGCACGAGGCTGAGCCGATGATTTGCTATGGGTTGTAGATATGAAGGCCTTAACCATATGTGATTACAAGGGACCTCAGATATCCCTGACGCACTAGAATTTTGGCTCCCATTACTAGCATTACATGTATAAATCAAATGAGAAAATTCTGATATTTGTGCACTTCTATTGACAGACCATTACACATGCAAACCATATTTCTCATTTTCTGAACAGTTTGGATGACCCGGGAAACTTCTAAGATGTATAATCAATTATCACGTGATACAACTGATCTTCTATGACTGCCAAAACACGTTATAGTCAGTTTCACGTGTAGCCGATGTTCTGTTAAGAGCGTTGATCTGGAGGTCTTAACATATAATATAATGCTTCAGATATCGCTGATGTGCTGGAAATTTGTCTCCTACGATTTGTATTATACGTTTGAATCAAATGAGATAAATGCTGATATTAGTGCAATTGATAGATCATTACAAATGAAAACCGTATATTTTTGCTTCAGAATGGTTTGGATGGTCTAGAACAGCTTGAAATGGTTGAAGTTATCATCGATGTCTACTAAAACACACTACACCAAGTTTTGAATATGCAGGATGCTTTGTTACGAGTGTAGATCTGAAGGCCTTAACCACATAATACTGAAAGGTGACCTCAGATATCTCTGATGCTCTGGAAGCTTCTCACCCATGGCTTGCACTATGTGTATGAATCAAATGGGCAAACTCTGCTGTTTGTGCACTTCTGTTGATATACCATTTCAAATTCAAACCATATTTCTCAACTTCAGAATAGTTTGGATGATCCAGGATGCCTCTGTCATGTGTATACTGGTATCATATGATTCAACTGATCTTCTATGACTACCAAAACGCACTATACCAAGTTTGAAACGCACCCGATGTGTTATTACAGGTGTAGATATAAAGGCCTTAACTCCAGAATGATTTGGATGGCCTAAGGTATCGCCATTGATGTGAAGTTAGTCTTTCACACTTTGATTTACATGTATGGATCTAATGAAATCAGTTCTGCTATTCATACATTAGTTTGATATACAATTACAGGTAAATGCCTTACAATCAGAACTCCAGAGCTATTTTAAGTTGCCTAGAACATCACCAGGTCATGACTACCATCATCTCATGTTTCAAATGTATATTTGAATTTAATTCATCAAGTTCAAGTGATTTAATATGTAAACACAACTATTTGTATTCAGTAGACAAAGTTTAAAACTTCTGGACGTTTTGGATAACCTGGAGATCTATGTTACAGCTGTAAAAAGACGTAAGATATTTCTATCTAACAGCTTCAATCCTAACAAAGAATATTGGGCAATTTTCATTGAAATATATCACATGTATATAGAAATAAAACGCGGAATCGAGTGAAGAACAAGTGGTGTACACTACATTTGCAGCTATATCTCCAAAATGTTCTAGCATAACATAATCTCCATATATGCATATGATAGCACAACTAATCCCCTTGATAAAAACATTTTGGTTGTGCAAATCCACCCACTGCACAGTGTTTTATTTTGCCTATTTCGTGCGCTTTTTTAATAACGTTTCAACCGTTGATTTTTGCGATATAGTTTCTTCGGAGAAATTTCTATATAAGACAAAGCGCATCTTGTGACATAAAGAGATTGATTGATTAATTTATCTTTATTTGAGAGACTTTCAGGCCTTGGCTGGTTCGTCTCTTTCTTGGGAATGACATATAAAGTTGAATGATTAATCCACCTAAAAGTGAGATGAAAAAAAAAAATTTTTTTTTCAAAATATGCAGATAGATGTTTGATGTCTTCAGCAAAGTTGTGCAAAATGCAATTTTAAACAACTTTGTCAAAGGCGTAATGATGCTAAATCTCATACTTTACGAGATATATTGCGTTGTATGTGCATGACCCCTAGAAATCATATATTTCATTATAACTTTTCAACGGGATTTTTATATTTTTTGCGTCTTCTACAAAGTTGTTTGGAATGTAAAAATACATGTTTTTGCTGAACATTGAAAAATGCTAGCTTTTAAAATTACAAAGTTATTTTCAAATGACTGATTTTTATAGGGTAACTTTGAACTCGCCTAACTTCTTTCGGCGCAAAATGGAGCAGAGAACCGTTTCGAATAATGAAACAACTATATTCCTACTATATTAAAATGGCCTAAACTTTTGTATACAAGTTTATACTTTATGGGTTATGGTAAAAAAAAACAAACAATTATCAAATATTGAAATTATTTAATAACTTCTCCATTTTACGAGATAGAATGTCGTAATGTTCAGCAAAATTGTGTATTTTTATATGTTCAACAACTTTGCGGAACATGCAAATAATGTAAAAATTCTGTATTAAAAGTTATAATAAAAATAAATTTCTTAGTGATTTTTTAATATGTTCATTTTTTATAACTCGGTAAAATAATCATAGCTTTTAACCAAGATTTCCTACAAGTTTTTCATGTTCTAAACAGTTTTTGAACATTGCGACATGCTATCTCGTTAAATTTAGATGTTATTAAATAATTTCAATATTTGATAATTGTTTGTTTATTTACCTAAACACATAAAGGATACACTTGTATACAAAATTTTAAGCCATTTTAATATAGTAGAAATATAGTTGATTCATTATTCGAAACAGTTCTCTGCGCCATTTTGCGCCGAAAGAAGTTAGACGAGTTCAAAGTTACCCTATAAAAATAAGAAATTTGTAAATAACATTGTTATTTAAAAAAGCTAGCGTGTTTCTATGTTCAGCAAAAACATCTATTTTTACTCTCCAAACAACTTTGTAGAAGACGCAAAAAATGTGGAAAATCCCGTTAAAAAGTTATGACGAAATATATGATTTATAGGGGTACATACAACGCAATATACCTCGTAAAGTATGAGATATAGCATTATGATGTCTTTGACAAAGTTGTTCATAACTGCATTTTGCTCAACTTTGCCGAAGACATCAAACTTCTATCTGCATTTTTTGAAAAAAAAAATAGTTTTTTTCATCTCACTTATAGGTGAGTTGATCATCCACCTCTTCATGTCACAAGATGGGCCTTGTTATATGTAGAAACCTTTCCGAAGAAACTATATCGCAAAAATAAACGATTGAAACTTTAATAAAAAAGCGCACGGAATCGGCAAAATGAAACACTGTGCACTGGGTCAAAAGCTATAAGTAAAACCATGCAAAAATGTTGTCCACATCCTTTAAGGGTTATTAACTGTGAAAGTGCTCGCTCATAAAACACTGAGCTGAGATGCAAGGATTGTCCCAGTGGGGACGTTACACCAAGAAGAAGAAGAAAATATTCTACTCATGTAGCCCAGGCTGCTTTAGACTAAGTTTTTATAGGCTTCCCGGAGAGGAGAATATCATCGGTTTCCTGCAATAGGGACACAACTAAAAAATGTGATTTTTCAGAATGAGTGTCTGAAAATTACGAATCTAGACGCACCTCCTCCAAGCTCACTGATTTACTCTTATTTTGGCAAAAGTAAACAAATTTCGATTGTTATATCATGGAAAGGGACTGAAGGACTATCTGTTGCATGAGTTTTGGGCTACTATTTTTCTCCACACGGTTCGCGGCTGTCGTTCTCCATCCTCGGTCACGCACGCCCGATGCTCGCCAAGTCACGCTCCACCTCTTCTTGTGCCATTCGGATCTGTCGCGAACACCAACTTTGCAGGGTTGTTGTCCGGCATTCTTGCAACATGCCCTGCCCATCGTGTTCTTCCGGCTTTGGCCACCTTCTGGACGCTTAGTTCGCCGTAAAGTGCAGCGAGCTCGTGGTTCATCTTTCTCCGCCACACACCGTTCTCCTGCACCGAAGATCGTTCTTAGCACCCGTTGCTCGAAAACTCCGAGTGCTTGCAGGTCCTCTTAAAGCATCGTCCATGTCTCATCATGTCCGTAGAGAACCACCGGTCTTATTAACGTCTTGTACATGGTACATTTGGTGCGGGGGTGAATCTTTTTTGACCGCAGTTTCTTCTGGAGCGCCTTCGTAATTCACAGCTCACGTTATTGTCAGCCGTTAGCAAGGAACTCTTCTACCACCTCGAAAGTATCCCCCTCTATCGTAACATTGCTGCCAAGGCTTGTCCTGTCTCGCTCAGTTCCACCTACCAGCATGTACTTTGTCTTAGCCGCATTCACCACCAGTCCGACCTTTGCTGCTTCACGTTTCAGGCGGGAGTGCTGTTCTGCCACCTTTCCAAATGTTCTAGCAATAATATCCATGTCATCCGCAAAACAGACAAATTGGCCGGATTTCGTGAAGATCGTGCCCCGGCTGTTGAGCCCGGCTCGTCGCATAACACCTTCTAGGGCGATGTTGAATAGTAGGCAGGAAAATCCATCACCTTGTCGTAGTCCCCGTCGAGATTCGAATGAACTGGATAGTTCACCCGAAATCCTTACGCTGTTCTGCACACCGTTCATCGTTGCTCTTATCAGTCTAGTCAGCTTCCCGGGAAAGCTGTACTCGTCCATAATTTTCCATAGCTCTGTGCGGTCGATACTATCGTATGCCGCTTTGAAGTCGATGAACAGGTGATGCGTTGGGACCTGGTGTTCACGGTATTTCTGTAGGATTTGCCGTACGGTCCGTTGTCGACCGGCCGTCGATTAAACCGGCTTTTTAATTTCCCACGAATTCATTTACTTTAGGTGAAAGACGATGGAAGATGATCTGGGATAGCACTTTGTAGGCGACATTCAAAATAGTGATCGCTCGAAAGTTCTCACACATTAACTTGTCGCCTTTTTTATGGATGGGACAGATTATCCCGTCCTTCTACTGCTCCGGTAGCTGTTCGGTTTCCCAGATCTTGACTATTAACTGGTGCAGACAGGTGGCCAACTTTTCCGGGTCCATCTTGATGAGTTCTGCAGCGATACCGTCCTTACCAGCCGCTTTGTTGGTTTTGAGCTGGTGGATGGCATCCTTAACTTCCCTCAGCGTGGGAGTTGGTTCGTGCCCGTCCTCTGCTGCACCAACATAGTCATTTCCTCCGCTGCATTGGTCCTCCGTGCCTACATTCTGTTCGCCATTCAGGTGCTCGTCGAAGTGCTGCTTCCACCTTTCGATCACCTCACGTTTGTCCGTCAGGAGGCTCCCGTCCTTATCCCTGCAGATTTCGGCTTGCGGCACGTAGCCTTTGCGGGATGCGTTAAGCTTCTGGTAGAACTTACGTGTTTCCTGTGAGCAGCACAGCAGTTCCATTTCCTCGCACTCCGCTTCTTCCAGACGGCGCTTTTTCTCTCGGAAGAGATGGGAGAACATTCCACATTCTGTCGGGTTCCATGCTGCAGCATTACCGACCGCGCTGCATCCTTCTCCTCCTGAACCGCTCTGCACTCCTCGTCGAACCAATCATTTCGTCGATTCCGTTCTACATACCCGATAGTGCTCTCGTCTGCGTTGTTGATGCCTGCTTTGACTGTACTCCAGCAGTCCTCTAGAGGGGCCTCATCGAGCTCGCTCTCGTCTGGCAACGCGGCCTCGAGATTCTGCGCGTATGCGGTGGCGACATCCGGTTGCTTCAGTCGCTCTAGATCGTACCGGGGCGGCCGCCGGTAATGTACATTGTTAATAACGGAGAGTTTTGGGGCGCAGTTTAATCATCCCCAGGTAGTGATCAGAGTCGATATTAGCGCCACGATAGATCCTGACGTCGATAATGTCGGAGAATGGCCGTCCATCAATCAGAACGTGGTCGATTTGCGATTCCGTTTGTTGTGGTGATCTCCAGGTGTAACGAAACGGGAGGCTGTGCTGGAAGAAGGTGTTACGAATGGCCATGTTCTTGGAGGCGGCGAAATCGATGAGGCGGAGGCCGTTTTCGTTCGACAGCTGGTGGGCGTTGAACTTTCCAATCGTCGGTCTGAATTCCTCCTCCTGGCCTACCTGAGCGTTTAGATCCCCTATGATGATCTTGACGTCGTGGTTTGGGCAGCGGTCGTACTCGCGTTCGAGCTACGCGTAAAATGCGTCTTTGTCATCATCAGTGCTTCCGGAGTGAGGGCTGTGCACTTTTATTATGCTAATGTTCAAGAATCGGCCCTTGATCCTCAACCTGCACATTCTTTCGTCGATCGGCGTCTGCATGTCGCACTATAAAAGCTGTTCCCAGCTCACGTGTGTTGCCGCAACTCTGGTAGATAGTATGATTACCTCTAAACGTTCGCACCATAGATCCTGTCCAACATACTTCCTGCAGCGCTACGATTCCGAACCCGTGGTCCTTCAGTATATCGGCGAGTATGCGGGTGCTCCCAATGAAGTTGAGAGATCTGCAGTTCCACGTACCGAGCTTCCAATCGCAAGTCCCTTTTCGTCGCTGTGGTCGTCGCCATTAGTATCGGTTCGCATTCTTCTCTTGTTGATTTTCCGGTGCTAGTCTTTTTTACGGCTGGCTCGCAGGGCCTGACACCAACCCACTAACCCAGGGAGCTGGGCTTACCTTCCCGGAAGCTACGGGTTATGCATTGGCATTTCCTCCAACTACAGTGCTAAATTGCTAGGCTCAAGTGCCAATCTTCGCCTAGCTATGTTACCACATCCGACTAGGTTTCACTTTTTTCCACATCGTTGCAACAATCGACTATAGACTCCACTTTTTCGGGATTTTATTGATCTTCATTTTCGAAATATTCACGCATTTTTGCTTCGAAACCCTTAGTTTCACTGTGCAAATCTTTGAATATGATTACTGCCTTGTACTTCAATTAAAAATGTACATGAGGCGATTTGAGATGTAATTTTTTTCTGTAAATTACAACTTTTTCCGTCGAAGATGCTGGAAAATGTCACCTTATGCGACCTAATTTAGACATAGTTCGATGTTATACGTATATGTTGCACGTTCTGTAAATTTGGGAATTCTAATGATGTAGTCATGCCTTATATAGTTTGATATATATGCTTATACGAGTTTTCCAACTGCATCACAATAAGTTCATAAAAAAGCATCAACTGCGATGGCAATTGTAAATCAACTGTACATACATATATGCGATGCACAGTGTTCGAAATCGATGATTTTGCGATCAAAATTAAATAACTTTTTTTAAATACAAGGCAAAATAATAAGTTTTTGCCATGTATTTAAAACACCTTTCCCACTATTGCCCACGAGGGTTTCCACCTTCAAGAGATAGTAAAAAGTCTAATCTTTCACCTACCGACTGAGTCATCTGCGCCATTTTGCGCCGGAAATAGTTAGTTAAGGTGAAAGTACACCTTAAAATATGATAAATTTGCCTATAACTTTTTTGTTTTAAGATATAATGACTTAACATCTTCGGAAGAAATGTGTATTTTGACGTCGTGAACAAGTTTGTAGAAGGTCACAAAACTGCAAGATTTTATCTGTTAAAGCTACACTGAAAAAACTAGTTTTAGGGGTACTTCGCACAAAACGCTCCATATCTCGAAAACCGTAAGAGGTGGAGCTTTGACATGTTTTACGAAGTTTTTTCTCTTGTTATGAGCTACAACTTTGCCAAAGAGTCAAACCTCTAAAAAAAATTTTGAAAAAATAGAAATTTTATCTCACTTCTAGGGGGATTAATCATTAATTAAATTTTCTCAGAAGACGCCTTTTAACATGCACAAAAACTTTGTAGAACACGCCAAACCTCAAGAACCAACCTAAAAAAAGGTATTTAATTTTGATCGCAAAATCATCGATTTCAAACACTGTGCGATGGTAACATAAAATGGCACTCTGTATGATGTAATGTGTACATTCTTATGCAACTCTTGGTTGTCTGGGAAATCTCTATTTAACACTATTCCATAGTCATCCTACGTATGAAATATTAGTGTGTGGAGCAGCTAACAAAACAGCACTAAGACCCCTATAAATAATTCAGAATAAAACCATCCAGAATCTGTTAGGCTACCATCGTAGAACGCCAACAGCTTTTATCCACACGAAACACAGCCTTCTGAATAGCAAAAATCTGCAAATTAATGCTGCGTGCATGCACATTCGTCGTATTTTGCAAAACAATGTACACTCGAATACAGCCCTCAACCGTTCATACGAGTAACATCACCACAACACCAGAGGAAGTGATCGCTTAATATGCCAAAGACAACCCACGACAACGTTTGGGCAGAATTCGGAAACAGTCACCAACAGGAACTAAAACTTCTTGCACAAAATTGTTTTGAGTTCAAATTGAAGAGTGTTATTAAGGGGCTGTTCATAAACCACGTAGACCACATTTTGGTTATCTCAGACTACCCCCTCCCCCCTCGTAGACTTTCATCCACACAAAACTTTTAAAATGTGTATGGATCGTAGACTTCAGACAGGCCCATCCCGCTTAACTTCTTCATTTACAGCTCTTCTGCCCACTAGGGCACTACGTGAGCGATTCCAATTTCCAGCTGCACTTACACCTATAGGAGCAAGACAGATCTAACGAGAGAAAATCAGTGTTCGAAGTGTTGTTCAGCATTCCTCACAGTTCCTCAGATTATCTCCCATTTTTTTTTTTTATGTGTAATTAACGTTTGCTAATTCTACACTCATTATCCCATTTATACCAAAGTGTTATCTGGTAGCAATGCCAAACTGCAAAGTGTTGCGTGTGCGGAATGAAAATTGCAGTTTTGGGGATTTCTTTAAACATATCAGGCCAAACATTTCAATAGGTCCTATCTGTATTTGAGAGGCTCTCTTTGTTCACTTTCTCTTTCAATTATGGCAATGTAATGGTACACTTTTCAACTATTTTTGCAGTACAAATCAAAAGACGATTGTTTTGACCATCGTTCAATGCAAGGAGACAATCATAATATAAATAAACAGCTGAGATATTAACGAAAGAGAGGAAAACCAAAGAGAGCCTCTCTTCTGCAGATAGGACCTTTAGACATGTTTGGCCCGATATTTTGTCGATCATCGATAAAAAGAGTAACTCCGAATTTCTCAGAGTTTCGCTGGTTTGCACAGTGTCTTGCCCCTAGACTTACACTTTGTATAGCGCCTAAATGTATTCTATTCTACTATATCGAACAGGTTGCCTTTGGGCTGCTTTCTCTTTTCTACCCTGCTCATGATATAATGATAACCACGATGATGTTGATGCTTTTAGGATAGGGATAATAGTCTTATTGATTAGTATTACATTCATTTTTTTTTTATTCTTAATCACTTAACCTAATTTTTACAGCTCTATTGTCCACTGGGGCACTACGTGAGCAATTTCAATTGACAGCTGCACTTACATTTTTGCACAGCGCCTAGATTCTATTCTACTTTATCGAACTGGTTGCCTTTCTGCTGCTTTCACTTTTTCTACTTTATACCTAGTAGAATGATGAGCACAAGGATGATGATGGATGGCCGTTGATCCTTTCCAGTCCGATTGGGGGTCCATTATGAGTAGCAGTTCGCCGATGTCCAGGTATCCGGGTCCGTTTGAGCCATGGGGCTCAGAAGAGGGTCAGTGTCAGTTGCTCTCGGGGGAAAAGCAACTGACGAAAAATTGCAAGTGCCGGGGCTGGGAATCAAACCCATGACCATCCGCATATGAAGCGAACGTGTGACCAACTACGCCACGGGCCCGGCATTACATTCATTTGCAAGTAGCATTATTCTATTCCCTATTTTGTCTGACAATGTTTTCTGTATTGAATATCTTGATACCGACAATAGCTGTTGGTTGTGCCCGTACAACTTAGTTTTTTTTGTTTTTGTCTAACAATAAGCCTTTTCGAGATGCAGTGTTATAAATCATTTGAAGTTCACCTCCCAAGTTGATTTCTCCCACAGTTCCCTAATAATGTCGATTATTCTATTGTAGTATACAAATATAATGACAACTTACTTGGCCTGAACACTCTTTAGGCCTAACGGCATTCGGCCTGATGGCCTGCTCCCATTCTAAGGAAATCCATGTAATGTGTTCTAGGGAAAAACTCGGAGAAATTTCTAGAGATATCTCTAAAGAAATTTCGGAAGGAAATTCTCTAGAAATTTTTGAAGCATTTCAAGACAACATTTTTTGATCAATACAAACATACAAGACATTCTTGAAGAATCCCTGAAGCAAGTTTGAAAGTATCATTGGTTTTCTAATAGAGTTCTTGGAGAAATTTCAGGATGAGTTTCTGAAGGAATCCTTGACAGAATTCCTTGAAAAATCCCTGCAGAAATTGCTTAGGGAAACCCAGGAAATTTTTATTATGAAATTTCTGGAAGATTTTCTAAAGGAAACTGGATGAAATTATAAAGGAATATTAAGGAAGACTTTATTAAGAAACTCCAGAAAAATTTCTGAAGGAATTGCTTCAGGAATTTAAAAAGGAGTCCCTGTAAGAGTTTCCCGAACAATCTCTTGAATATATTTTAATAATTGCTGAAGAAATTAAAAAAAAAAGAATCCGAGGAAGACTTTCGATACGAGTCAGTGGAAAGATTTCCAAAGGAATTCCCGGAAGGGCTTTCCAATGGAATACATGGATGATTTTCTAGTAGAATAGTTGGAGATATTTCTGGAGGAATCTTCCTGATGTTTCGGAAGATTTTCTGAATAAATCTCATTATTTTTTAAAGGAACCCATGGAGGAGCTAACGAAGAAATTAATGAAAAATTTTGTAATGAAATCCTTCGAGAAATTTCTGATAGAATAATTGGAACTCAGAATCTCATCAGGAATATATCTGATAAAATTCACGGAGGATTCTCTGAAGGAACCCCTTGGAGTATTTCTAAAGCATGCGCTGAAGAAAATTCCCAAATGAACGCTAGGAGGATGTCTAGAAAGAATACGAGAAGAAATTTCTATGGGAATTTCTGTAGTTTTCATTGGAGGAATTTCAAAAGGTATTCCCAGAGTAATTTCTGATAGAATTTTTGGGAGATTTTGTGAATACTTCTAGAAGCATTTCTGTTTTTTTCTACATGACATTCATTTTTTCACAAGAAGTTTTGGGAGAGTTTCTAAAGGAATCCTTGAAGAAATTTCTGGAAATTTTGAAGGAATTTCTGGCGAAATTCATCAAGGAATTTCTGAAATATTCCATGCAAGAATCCCTAAAACTTCCTACATACAAACATTTCCCAAAAAAGCTCTGACTTTACTTCGTGCTTCTTCCCTGCATTGAGCTACAAACCTGACATAGCAGACGCCGTTATCGCCTAAAATAGAAAATCACCAACACTCACACACTGAAGATGCCTGTTAGTCACATGCAGCAATAACAGTTGTTCATTGTGTGACTATAGCTAACCTGGCGATAATGGAGCGGCACATCCCTTTCGGGACGAACAAGCACAATCGTGCTGTTTTTCGGCATTGGATTTACACATTTTTTTCAATTTTTTTTTTTTTCAAAATATGTGATGTAAATATTTTTTTATGATCGCGTTATTACTCTAACTTGTATTTCTGAGCCTCAGCTTTGGTTGGAATTGTTTATGAAAAACGCCACAATAAGTTAAACAAAAAGTAAACAATCACCCTAGAAGTTGAAAAAGTTTTATCTGTCATATTTTTATAAATATTTGTTTAATCCAGGTATGCAGAAATAAAAATCGATAGAAAAAGAGTAGTTCTGCAAAACGGCGAAGAAAAAGTGGTGCTTTGTTGAAAAGCACAAGATTTCTGGGTGGTCAAAGTGGGACCAGCACACCAGCAGTTCCGTCCCCAAGGCGGTCCAAGTTCCATTGGAAGTTGCCTATTCTTAGGCGTTTTATGGTATAGAAGATTGATTTTATTTATTAAATCACTACAAGTTGATAGTTTGTAAAAACTTAGACGTATGATTTCATTTCAAGGAACACGATATCAGCTTATACGAGTTTTTTTTTTAAACTTGAAATACTTGGGTGAATAATATTACTCCACATTATCGAAATCATGAATTAGATTGGAACAGGGATTTGCTGTTCTTATTATCTTCTTCTTATTCACTTCTATGATTTGAATACCCTGTCAAGCTGATCTCGTGTTCCTAGATTTGAAATTATACGTCTAAATTTCTACAAAGTAACACTTTGCAGTGATTTAATAATTACAATAAATCTTCTGTACCATGAAACGCCTAAAAGTAGGCCATTTTTAGCAATCACTTAGAGCAGCGTTTCTCAAACTATGAATCGCGACCCACTGATGGGTCGCGGGCTGATTTTTGGTGGGTCGCGAAGGCTTGGGCGTTATCGTCTTACTTAATTAATGTCAAATTGTATTGTTTGTCACTATTTAAATTTTTAAACTCTTTTCTTTAGAGCAGGTGGAGTTATTTCTATAAATTTGGTTTCGCTTCAATGTTTGAAACTTTGAAGCTTCATACCAAGAATCAGCAAAAATTACCAACTTTCAAGAAACCCCCGAACGCTTGTGATCTCTACCGAATTATTGTCGTCGCGGTTGAAACCCGAAGTTTCCCCACACCCGACAATCGATATTTCTCAAAATCCATACGTGAAACCTAACGTCGGACGTAGTGCGCTGGACAGCGGATCTGGCCCTCTATCCAGCGCACTATGTCCGACACACGGTTTAGGAGAAAAATCGATTTTCGGGTGTCAAAAATTTCAATTTTCAATTGCACGAGCAATATTTGTTTATTTCTATCGAGGTTTAGTGAAGCCAGAGATGCCAGATATACAGATTTTTCTGTATTATACAGATATTTGGAGGTCAATACAGACAGGATACAGAGTACAGATAAAATACAGATTTCAAAAATATGATACAGATTTTTCCTCCTCATATTTTTTGCTTATAAAATGGTTTACCCAAGATGAAAGATGAAAATAATAAAAATATAAGGAACATAAAAGCATTTATTCATCCATCTTTTTCACAGTGGACCTTAAACTTCAAATAATTTTTTTTTGAATAAATGCCTTCAAAATTGCAAAATTTATGAGACATCAAACGTCCAACAATAAGCATGCATCATGGGCGATTTTTTGTTTATTTTTTTTTTAATGTAAAAACTTAAATTTTGGTGAACAATAACTTTTACATCGTTCCTGCAATATTTAGTCTGAAGGCTGAAGTCTGGACGTATTTCATCATTTTTTGGCTTTTTTATGAAATAACGAAGCAATATTTTCCAAATCAGCTTTCGTGCACATGTAGAGTATGCATCAAGGTATTTTCTGATTTTTTTTTCCTGGAGGAAAATGTTTTTCGTTTTAGCAGAAATCATTTTTTTCTGAAATTTTGTTTAAAAATGGTTTCTGCAAAACGAAAAACATTTCCACCAGAAAAAAAAATCAGGAGATACCTTAATCCATGGATATCCAATAGAGTATGGATACTCTATAAATACACGAAAACCGACTTTGGGAACATGCGTCGTTATTTAATAAAAAATCAAAAACCAATGAATGAGGAAATGCTTCCAGTTTTGCCTTAAATCATTTTTTTAAAGAAAATGATATTTTCAAAAACAAAATCGAACAAACTGTATCTTTTTGATATTTATGTTTGACAAAAACTGTCAAGAACCTTGTAAATTCATTAAACTATTGAGATGCAAGATAAATTTCATTATTTTTAAACTTGCTTTAAGTAATGAATCACCTAAATTGAAAGTGGTGAATAATATATGTGAAATGAAAGCTGTTTTTTTTGCAATTTAAGTGAGTTGTTTTTGTTTTATTTCCATGAAATCCGATTTCTTCAGCCAACAAATAATGTACATATTCAAATTCATCAAAAACATTTTTTTCCGTCGAACATTCAAGATGATGAAAATTTTTGTTTTAATACGAATACCGTGGAAAAGAATACTTGGTTCATAAGCCTTTTTGAAACAACTAAACTTGCTTTCAAATTGTGTTTGAGGTAAAACTGAAACGGTGGTAGGGAAATTGTTGCTGACAAAATATATTGTTAATAGAAATAGCAAAATTTAAAAATAGCTCCTATTTATGTTTTTTTTTTAGATAACTTCAGAAAACGAAAATTGTCAATCTCATGATCCGAAAAAATATCCAAGTTTTATCTTGGAAAAGGCTTAAAGACTTAAACTTAGTCTAAAATTTTCAAAAAAAATAATAGTAAATGGGTTAAGCTAGATTGTTTAATTAACCTTTCAGGACGCACGCCATCAAGTAGCTGAAACTGCACCGCACTCGCGCTGTATACGACAACCAAGGTTTTTTGGTAGTTTTTTACAACGGCTCGCCTCCTGAAGTGTTAAGCAATCCGATTGCTTGCTCTCATGTGAATATCGATATTTTTGCATCAAGTTCTTTTTTAATTAAAATTTGAGAAGCCCCAATATTTTTTTTTTTAATTTAAATTTCCAAATACAATTGTTTCTTAATAACATTGCAACGCTACATTCAGAACACTTTTGGTAGATAACTAGTAAATTTAGCTGATTTTTGCGAAGCCAATAGCATTCATATTTTCTGCACAATTTTCTGGAATATTGAGCAATTTATGCTGATAAAGCACAATGTTGTGCAGGATTCCATTAAATTTTTCCCGAAAATTCGGCAATTCGTTTTACTGATTCTTGCTTTGCTGCTTAGAAAAAAAATATTGGACCGTACTTCGTTAGAGATTTACAGGTAAATGACAACATTTAATAGAAATGCGGTATTTTACAGAATTTCGGTAAAAAAAACATCATGAATGATCTTGGACACGAATGCCAACTTATTTGGTAAAGTGTATTTAATAAAATATAATAATAATAATAATCATGAATGATCAGCATGAATGATTTCGGTAAAACTTCTGCACGCGACAAGCTGTCTATGAAAAAACGCAATTTTCATGAAAAATCGGTAACAAAAAAATATATGTTGAAAATACAGATAAATACAGATTTTTAAAAACTCTGATACAGATTTTTGAAAAAATCATCTGGCATCCCTGAGTGAAGCTTATCAGAGAAGCTGAATAAATGATTACGATAAAACAGAAGTAAAGTAAGTGTGTTCTAGAATTCTGAAAATTCTACTTGATGACTACCAATGACTGTATATTTTTTTTTTTTTTAATGTGTGGAGTTCTGTAGTGTTGCATTTAGCCATACTGATTGCTTAAATTCTAAATTCTTATCTTAAATTCTAAAGAAAGAGAGTTTACTAAAACTGATAACATGACTTAGATAAGATAAGTGGTTCAAAAAAAAACAAAATAATGTGTCAGATTAAGTGCTACGGTTAAAATTTTCGAAAATTACTTGCTGGTGGGTCGCCAAATTATATTACGATTAAAAGAGGGTCGCAAGCTGCAAAAGTTTGAGAACCCCTGACTTAGAGAACATCGACCGACTTGAGGACGAACCAGCACAATTGTGCTGGTCCTAATTTGACCCCAAAAAGTGCATAGGTGGAAAAGTAGCCGAAGTAAATAATGTTTTATTCTAGAGGACGTTAAGTTTATAAAAGAAAATTTGAGATAATCATTCCGTCACGAAAGGGATATACAGACAAGAATAGTATACATAAAGAGACTTTCGAGTCGATCTATAGTCGAAGCCAGTCCAGCATGGCTTTCTTTTGTAGTCGTGTACGTTACCTCAAGGTTACGGAAGACCCTGAAACCATTATTCAAGTGATATATTTATGCCAATTTTTATGACGGAATCGCCCAACACAGAGTGCATCGCTTTATTTATCAGTCCCGGACCTCAAAAACCCCGATAAACAATATCTCTGCATAAAAACAGCCGTTTATCGCATAATCTGAGCGCGGACGTCGCTCGTAAACTGATAACAATTTATTGCGCTATACAGGACTAATTTGTCTGATGCTATCGTTTCAGTTATTTTTCGTGCATATTTTCACGGTTACGGTTCGCTCAAACGGTTCCATCTCCCTCTCCGGCAATCGAAATGGTATCCAAGAGGGATCCCACGGCCTGGCTGGATAATGCCTTCTTCGAGAAAGTGCTCAGGCAGGCTCTGGCCGACAAGTCCATCACGGTCGAAGACTTCTTCATCAGCCTGAACAACGACTCCAGTACGCAGTACGCCAGCACAATCTACCGGGCAACGGTCAGCTACTGGATCAAAGGCAAGGTCGAACATATTGCTCTGGTCGTCAAATTGACTTCTTCGAAGGTGAACAAGCTGGCCGATGCAAATTCGTTCCAGAATGAGCTTAATCTGTACAGAAATTATATCAGTCGAATGGAGGATTTGTTGGAACAGGCAGGATACTCGGATCAACATCTCGCCCCAAGGTAAGGACATTGATTTGAAGATGATCATTGAAACTAGTTTATGATATTTTTACGTTCCAGATTGATATACGCCTCAACTGATCCTCAGCCTGTGATGATCTTGGAAGATGTGACTCACAAACACTACGAGCAATACAAGAATTCAATGAATTTTGAAGATGCTAAAGTAGTGGCAGAGAAGTTAGCCAGGTTCCATGCAGCTTCTTTCTGTCTATTCAAGGATGTCGGGGTAAGTAACATCAACGGTATTACTCGCACATAAATCCACACATCAAAGCTTCTTTTAAAAATTCAGGGTAAAATTTCCGACGATCAATTCAGTGGTCTGTTCAAGGCAAAGCCCAATCAAGGCGTCAAATTTATGGAAGAGAACTTCGGTATTTTTGCCGAGGAGATCGCCAAGTGGGAAGGCTTTGAGAAGTACGCTGAAAAGGTGGAACAACTTCTACCGAACTTCCTGCAGCGTGGAATAGATATCTACAATCCCGAAGTCGAGAGCTTTTCTCTCAAGGTCCTCAACCATGGAGATTTCCACTACAACAACATGCTGGTTAAGTTCGACAGTGAACGGTCTGCCGTTTTGGATGCTCTTTTTGTAAGATCTTTATGTTCACCGTGATACCCCTTGAATACCTAAAAAAATCGTTCACTTCCAGGTCGACTTCCAGCTCAGCTTCTGGGGCACGCCAGCCGTTGACCTGTACTACCTGCTTTATCTGGTTTGCAATCGGGAGGCACGTGACAACAACCGACAGGAGCTTATCTACCACTACCACCAGAAGCTGACAGAAACCCTAGAGAAGATGGGTCACATGGGTGCCACACCCACGCTGCTAGACCTCAACAATGATCTTCTGCGAGCAGGATTCCTAGAGGTGGTGATCGTTGTGTGTTTTATTCCATTTTTGTTTGCGGATTGCAACGCAGCCCTCAAGGTGTTTCGGGAAACAAACGATGCCAAGGCGTACCGAAGGCAGCTATACAGCAACCCGCAATACCGAGAGATACTGGAACCACTGTTGCCATACTTTTTGCATAAGGGTTTCCTAGAGTAATGGTCCAATGGAAATTGATGTTTAAGGATAAGAATTATGATCTACGAAAATGTACTGAAAAGGAAAGACAAAAAAATAATAAAGCATTTATTAATTAGTCTCTCAGGTCATACTTATTTGGTGATTCTTTGTCGATATAAACATGCTTTGGATGCGTCGTTTTGCATAACAAACATATAACAATGATTTCCATTGTGCTAAGTGACGCCACAACCCAAGTAACAATTCCATTGCTGATTGGTTTTGTTTGATTTTTATCAGGGTTTTATTACAGCAATAATAAAAACTCACAGTTTTATGACTACTTTTATGAAAACCATTGATGAAATGTTTTATAGTATACTTGCAGATATCCATAAAGCCAGATTTTAAGAGTAAACAAAATTCTCCGATATGTAAACGTTGTGGCATTCATTATCACCACAATAAAACTGTTCAAACTTTCAACAGATGGCGATCCGTTCGTTTATTGACGACATCTATTGGTGGAAAAGCAGAAACTACGACACTGCTAGGTTTATTGCGGTCATCATAAAAGTAAACTTGCTTTCGTTTTATTTTTGCTAATTATGGTCGTCGCCATACTGAAAAATTAGCTAACGTGAATGGAAAATAGTTAATTTTGCTCAAATTAGCAATGAATTGATAGTTTGCAACCATTTCCATAACATGCTCACATAAATAAACTCTCTAAGCTAAGTTTTATTCTGATTCGAGATAGTTTTACTAAATTAACCCTCGAGCAGTCGCGTCTTTGACTACCTGCAGTGACGCCGCGCTCACGCTGTGTACCACAAGCGTGCATTTTTCATGGTGCGTGTACTCAGTACTCGACGCGACCGCTCCCGGGTGAACAAGTTGATTTATTTCATTCCAAGATGGTAATATTCACCATTTTCGAAGCGCATTAATTTTATGATACTGCAAACCTCGATATTCACGGTAAAATTAAATGCGCTTACGAAAAATTAAAATACTTACGAATGATGTATTCTGCTGAACTTTACACACGCAAATAAAACCGTTCCAGAAAACGTCAACTTTCAGTCACGAAATCTGGAACGAGCTGGAACATGGCTTACGATTGTACACCATGAATTAAAGTCATGGATTCAAGAACAACAAGGAACAATGTTCCGCAAACTAAACGTAACGCCTGCGAAATCGAGCACCGGCACTACGGAAAATCACAGAAACGTGATTTTCGTTCCAGAAAACATCCATCAGTTCATGAGAGTGGCAACATTGTTTTCAAAGGCTAGAACTTTGTTCACGGCTACGTTCCCATAAACGCGATTTTGTTCACGGACATGAGCACCTATTTCACGGTCGGCATTTAGTCGACGATAAATTTCAAAGGATTTTCGTCGTGTCGTAATTGAACTTCGTCTACGTTTATTTTGACTTTTACAACATACTTACCTATCACAATCAAGATAAACTGCAGCACAATATGTGGATACACATTTCGATAATGACAAATATCGTAATACAATGAGCGGAACTATTCGGCAACAATTATTACTGTTGGTTTTATACACTGGCACTTGCGGCAGGCGCTTGCATAGGGTCAATATAAAAAAAATCCACTGAAACACAACTCACATACAATACCAAATACACAACTGCAATTGCACTGAACTTTTTCACATTTAAGATACTTGAATAAGCTGTAACAATATCCTTTTCAAGCAACAGAACCAATTTAGCGAGAGTAGACGTTCGCGACACTTGTATGGACAGTAGCTGCAGAGAGGATGTTTGTTTTTGTGCGTGCGTTACCAATCATGACAGCACGCATGAACGGAGTTCCGGAGAGCGGAACTAAATCGCGAATGTGATTGATGTGGATCGCAATATCGTGATAGCAGTTCACATTTTTGCAAAGCGTTATGAAATGGACAGACCAATCGAACGACCGCAAAGTTTGTTCCTAGATTTATGACAATTCATCTCGAAAACTGGATTTTCTCATCACGTTAACTAGAACTACATCACGAAATTGAATAAGATGTAGGTTCCGCTTCTCGTGATATTTTGTTCCGGAATATCGGAACGGTTTTATTTGCGTGCATGCCCGAAGACTCTTCTCTGCATCTTGAGCTGTCATAGTTTTTGTTGAATTAAAAAAACAACAACAATCGAGAATGGAAAATTTTTCAACTTGGTTTTAAAACGGTTTTATTGCTACTCTTAATGTGGTTTTAGAAACCTCTCCGAGAGTGGTCCACTTAGCCGGACGGTGCTCTTAAAGAGGTTATCAAGAGGATTTGATGTATAAATCAGTTTTATTGTAAGTTTTATTAAATTGGTCATGAAGATCTCTTATAGAGCCGAACAAAACTTAAAATGTTACTTGGTAATAGCAGTTTAGAATCCTCCTGTAGCTTTGCTGGGATTACTCAGGCAATTCATGCTGGGAATCCTCAACACCAATTACTGGTATTTCATGAGAAGCTCTTACAGGAATCCTTGGAGAAACTGCTAGAGCAATCTCAGCCAGAATTTTTGGAGAAATCTCATCAGGCTTTCCTGAAGGAATTAAACAAAAAAAAACTGTCCAAAGATTTCTTCTTAAATATCTTTTAGAATTCCTCCAGGAATGACTGATGGGATTCTTTAGAAATTCTTGCAGGGATTAGCAAAAAAAATCCCCGAAGAATTCCCCCAGGAATTCCTCCTGTGATTCGTTCAGCAACTTTTTTAATGGTTTATTCCCCACTTCCTCCAGAGATTTTTCCAAAAACTCTCGCTCGCATTCCTCCAGTGATCTCTCCAAGGATTCCTCCAGTGATTGCTCTCGAAATTCCTCCAGGAGTGACTGGCTCCTGAAGTGATTTCTCCATGGATTTCTCCGATAATTCTTCCTGGCATTTCTCGGCGGATTTCTACATGTTTTTATTTTTCGGGAATTCCTCTAAGAATTCCCATGTTTAAATTCCTGCAGAACTTTCTTTTGTGATATCCACAAGGATTTTTCAAATGGTACCTGCAGAAATTTCTCTTGGAACCTCCCTCTAGAATGCTTGCTGGGATTCCTCCAGAAATTCCTCCTGTGGTCCTTCTAGAGATTTTGCAAGGATTCTTCTGGGATTACCTCTAGAAATTCTTGCTGCAATTCCTCCAAGAACTCTTGCTGGGATTTCTCCAGCAATTCCTGCTGTAATAT
Organism: Aedes albopictus; assembly: GCF_035046485.1. Classification (NCBI taxonomy): domain Eukaryota; kingdom Metazoa; phylum Arthropoda; class Insecta; order Diptera; family Culicidae; genus Aedes; species Aedes albopictus. Next base: position 157,048,574 of record NC_085138.1, on the reverse strand, counting down.
CCGCATTCCTCCAGAAATTTATCCAGAGATTTTTCCAGGGAATGCTTTAAAAGTTTCATGGATTTGTCTTGAAATTCCTATTAGAAATCCTCTTGGGATTTTTAGAAACTCTAGAATTGCTCCAGATCTGCTAAAGGGATTTTGCCAGTCATTCCTAATGAAAATGCTGTAGGTTTTTTTTCTGGGTTTCTCAAGACTTCCTGGAGCATTCTCAAGAACAATGAATAGAAATATTCCAAGTGAAGAATTAACAATAGTTAAAATACACAGAAATAAAAAATTAAGAAAGAAATATTCCACGTGAAAATGCTAAACTTTTCCGGGAGGAATCCAACTTGGAATTCCTCAAGGAATCCCAGCAGTATTTTTTGAATTTCTAAAGGAAGCCTTGAAGAAATCTCTGAAGAAATCATATGAGTAATTCTTGGATTCAGTCCAGTTTCCTGTTCCAAAGGAATCGCTCAAGAAATTCCTCGTCCGGTTCTTGGCAGAAACTTTCTACAGAGACTGTCATTTAAACTGTTATTTCTTTGCAACTGTGTACTGCGATTGATGAAAAACGGTTTCTTGGGCGATTCAGGCAAAGAATTTCCCATATAAGGACTGTATCGTTAATTATGAGTACACCTGGAAATAGCTGTAGGGTAATTGTTCCCATTGTTGTGGTAGTACCTAATGTTGCGGTAATGGCAATTGAGCACTTTTTCGACTGAAATGTTACCAAAAGGTATTTTTAATAGATGTATGGTGCTTAAATTATGAGATTGCACCATTTGTTTGCTTAACATTTGCCCAAAAACTTATTTTAAAAAATATTTTCCTAAATGTGTTTGCTGCTGTGTTCCTATTGTTGCGGTAGTGTTCCTAATGTTGCGGTATCCCATATGATTTCAATGGGATACCGCAACAATAGGAACAAAATACCGCAACATTAGGAACACAATGTTCTTTCAGATAAAAACGAATAAAATGCTCATAACTACATTAAAGTGGCAATATTTCGTTATTTTCCCGTAGATTAAGGATGGATTTTATTATTTTCAATTCAATCCATGTAAAAAAGTTTGCTTGGGGCGATACAATTGTGGTTTAAACATGAACCCAGCGCTTAACTCCTCCATGATCGGATCAATTACCCTATTGGAAAATGTTTTATTTATTTTGTTAATTAAATTCAATAACATTGTTTATTGACCATCAGAAAAGCCCATGACATCATTGTATATTTATTTTTCCGTGAATCTTGCCAGCTCTCGCACTTTCTTCTTGGTGTTCTTCATAAGGTTTTGGACAACCGTTCCGTCGATGGTTTTGCTGGGGTTGAACCAGGTTTTCTTCAATTCACTGACGTCCTCTGCTTCTCTATCCTTTTTCCGTAGTTTTCCTTTCATCAAAGTCATTTTCGTTCCACACTTTTTTGCGCAATATTTGATGGACACCTCATTTTTTCCTTTAAAGATTCAGCAAGTTTTGTTGTCCAAATTTGACTTGGTCGCACCTGCTTTCTGCCGCGTCCGGATGAGTCTTTCGGTGTGTTATGCATACCAAATCGTTTGATAGCATTTTGGACAGCAAAAACCCTAACACCTTCATCTTTTGCTAATTTTCTTAGCGATAATCATTTGTCATTGCAGTCACAATCGATTTTCGCTTCTCTACCGTAAACCCTCGCATTGTTCCGCTTAAGGAAAAACTTTAACTTTTAATGAAGGTTATCGTTTGTTTACTACGCTAGCAACACATGTACACATCGCAGTTGTTGAAATAATACATAGTCTTTTTAATACAGAGCCTCAAATGCGTACTCATAATTATCGATACAGTCCTTATGAAAGGCTGAGAAATTACTTCTGATCTACAAACAGCCCATAAGCATCAAGAGGACTCCCAAGAGGGAATCCTGGTTCAATCCTAGAAGAAATTTCTGGATCAACCTGCATGAAATTCCACCAGGAATTCTTGATGAAATTCCATTAGAAATTCTTGCTAGGATCCTCTAGTGATTTCTCCAAAGATTGCTCAAGAAATTGCTCATATGATTCCCTCAGTGATTAATCCAAAGATTTCTCTAGGAATTCCTCTAGGAATATCTCCAAAAAATTTTGCTAGGATTTCTTCAGGAATTCCTACCAGGATTCTACTTGTTCTTTATGGCTCTACGTTGCCATTGGAATTTGGCCTGCCTCTCTTCAACTTAGTGTTCTTTGAACACTTTCACAGTTATTGATTGATGGGCTTTCCTTGCCTGCCATTGCATTAATTTGTATATTGTGAGCCAAGTACAATGATTCACTAACGCCCATGGAATCGAGAAAATTTTCTCGACCGGAACCGGGATCGAACCTGCCGTCTTCGTATTCGCGATCCAAAGTCTTATTTACAAAACTAACTGGACACCCCATCCTACCAGGATCTCTCCAGGAAATTTTGCTAATAGTTTTCAAGCATTTTCAGATGACGTTCCTGCAGTTATTACTCTTAAAAGTCTTCCAGGAATTACTAGAGGATTACCAACAGGACGATGAATCCCTGCATAACTTACTGGATGAATCTCACTACAAATAACTACAGAAATTCAAGTAGCTTTGCTGGAACAATCCCAACAGAAATTGCCAAAAAGAATCTCAAGAAGAGTTTCAAACAGGAACTACAATTTATAGCGGAACTTTGAAGGGATCCCGGAAAAAAATCTCTGAATGGATTTCTGGAGGAATCCGTGAAGAAATTACAGCAGGAATCAAATCAAGAATACTTGGAAAAACTTCAGCAAGAATTTCCAGAGGTAATCCCAGGAAAATTCTTGGATGAATCCCATGCTTACCTTACCGATCAGGCTAAGGTCGGGGTGGCCTCTGCTGTACATAGTAGCCATCTCCATTCTACTCGGTCCATGGCTGTTTGTCTCCAGTTCCGCTTTACGCGTTGGGTCCGCAGATTGTCCTCCACTTGGTCGACCCACCTAGCTCGCTGCGCTCCACGTCTTCTAGTACCGGTAGGATGACTCTCGAGAACCATTTTAGTCGGGTTGCTATCCGACATCCTGATGACGTGACCCGCCCACCGTAGCCTCCCGATTTTCGCGGTATGGACGATGGTTGGTTCTCTCAGCAGCTGATGCAGCTCGTGGTTCATTCGCCTTCTCCAAGTCCCGTCTTCCATCTGCACTCCACCGTAGATGGTACGCAACACCTTCCGTTCGAAAACTCCAAGGGCGCGTTGGTCCTCTGCACGTAGGGTCCATGTTTCGTGCCCATAGAGAACGACCGGTCTAATCAGCGTTTTGTAAATATTTAACATCGTGTTACGGCGAACTTTATTCGATCGTAGAGTTCGGCGGAGTCCAAAGTAAGCATGATTTCCTGCCGCAATGTGCCTCTGAATTTCTCAGCTGGTGTCGTAGTCAGCGTTCACCAGTGAGCCCAAGTACACGAATTCTTCAACCGCCTCGATTTCATCACCGTCGATATAAATTCGGGATGGCGGGCGCGGTGATTCTCCCTGGAGCCCTTTGCCATCATGCACTTTGTCTTCGACACATTAATGACTAATCCGATTCACCTGGCTTCACTCTTTAGTCGGACGTACGTTTCCGCCATCGTCTCCAATTTACGAGCTATAATATCAATATCATCAGCGAAACCAAGCAGCTGAACATACTTCGTGAAAATCGTCCCACTCGTGTAAATTCCCGCTCTCCTTATTACACCCTCTAACGCAATGTTGAACAGCAAGCACGAAAGACCATCACCTTGCCGTTACCGTAACTCGAGAGTGTCCCTGATACTCGAATTACGCACATCACTCGATCAATCGTCGCCTTGATCAATCGTATCAGTTTATCCGGGAATCCGTATTTGTGCATAATCTGCCATAGCTGTACTCGATCGATTGTATCATACGCCGATTTGAAATCGATGAGCAAGTGATGTGTGGGCACGTTGTATTCGCGGCATTTCTGCAACACCCGGCGGATGGCGAACATCTGGTCCATTGTAGCGCGTTCACCCATGAATCCAGCCTAATATTGCCCAAGAACTCTCTTGCAATCGGTGATAGACGGCGGAATAAAATTTGAGAGAGTACCTTGTAGGCAGCACTCAGTAGTGTGATCGCGCAGTAGTTCCCGCAATCCAACTTGTCGCCCTTTTTGTAGATGGGACACACGATACCTTCCATCCATTCCTCCGGTAATACTTCCTCCTCCCAAATCTTGGTAATGACCCAGTGTAGTGCTCTCACCAGTGCTTCTCCACCGTATTTTAGAAGCTCGCTTGGTAGTTGATCTGCTCCAGCGGCTTTGTTGTTTTTCAACCGGCCAACCTCCTCCTCAATCTCTTGGAGGTCAGGGGCCGGAAGTCTTTCGTCCTGTGCACATACTCCAAGATCTGTTACCACGCCACCTTCGATACTTGCAACGTCGCCATTGAGGTGCTCATCGTAATGCTGCCACCACCTCTCGACCACCTCACGCTCGCTCGTGAAAATGTTCCCGTGATTATCTCGGCACAAAGCCTCTGCGCGAGCGGTTCAGCTTCTCGTAGAACTTTCGTGTGTCCTTAGCGCGGTACAGCTCTTCCATCGCTTCGCGATCTCGTTCTTCCTGCTGGCGCTTCTTCATTCTACGTTACGCAGCTGCTCGATGTTGAGCCGCGGCGTTCGACTTCGACGCGTGGTAATAACTGTCGAAAGTTTTCAGCGCATGCATACAGCGACTAAGTAGAATCCATCTGAAATACCCCAAAACGTATTGAAGCGCCTTCTGGAATACATCGTCATTGCTGTTGAAGTGGCACTCGGAGGTTTCAAAGAGTCTCAGGTGCGTTGCAAAGGGCTCGACGGAGTTACAGAAGATGTTCGAGCGCATTTCAGTAAGTTTCAGAGGAAATTCAACGCATTTTGAAGGCGTTACTGAGGTTTCAGAGAGTCTCAGTCGCATTACAAGGGGATCCGAGAGAGTTTTTGAAGGTATTTCAGCAAGTTTCAGTGGATTTTTAGTGGGTTTCAGAGGCATTACAGGGGCGTTTTCTGAGGTTTCAAAGGTTCGTAGGTGCGTTACAAGGGAGACAGGAAAGTTTCAAGAAGGTTACGAAGGAATTTCAGAAAGATGGATATTAATTGGGCTTCAGAGGCGTTACAAGGGGCGTTTCAGGGGGTTTCAGAGGGTTTCAGATGCGTTATACGGAGGCATTTCGAAAGATTCATAGGTTTATTGGTTTCAGACTGGTCGATACACATATTTTTTTACAAACACATTAACCTACACATACACACCTGTGAATCAAACCTCAGTCCGGCACTCGGCACTGATAAAAGTCTATAAGTCGCAGACTTAAAAAAAGGCTTGAGCCAATCTGTCTAAAAATAAGCAAAATAATAAACATAATTATTGGAATTGGTTGGTTCTAATTTCCTAACTCCAGTTAATCTAAATACTCCATCCGATCGAAATAACCAAGCAAATATTCCATTCTGCTTCGAAACCTAGGGTGGCTGAACATTTTCCGTCTAAATTCAATCGCTGCCTCCGACGAACCAATCAGATGTCCCAGGTCAGCGTTGGCCGTATCTTCGATTAACCGTAACGGCAGCAAAAGCGGCACATGCATGACGCCCAGGAAGCCTTTTCGCAGCATCGCCACTTGAATGTCATTCAAGGTGGGTATCGGCTGTTCGTATCCAAGTATGACTAACGTGTCCACCAACTTCGTATGATAGTACTGCAACAGTTCGTCGAACTGATCGGTTGTCACATCGTCAGCCGAGGCGGTGAACAGCAAGTACGAGAGATCCATTGCCGGTGAACCGAAGAATCCAATGGCGAAGTCTACCAGTCTGCAGTCAACCGAATTTCCTGCGGAGTCGAACTTCAGCATAACATTGTTCACCGATAGGTCACAATGGCACAGGACGTTGAATCCGGTCTTGTCCGATTGGTAAATTTCAAAAGCTTTCGGCATCATAGATTTCTCTAGGCGAAACAGTTTTTCTGTAATATTAATGGGAATCGTTGACCACTTTCGTGTTTCTTCAGCACAAGCAAGCAAACAGTTTCGGTAGAGTGGATGGAAGTGCGTTTGGTTCGGGTTGATGTTCGGGTAATGGTGATACTGCATGGTCGATTCATCCTAGAATTTGAAAAAATAAATCAAAGATCAAGATAAGAAGTCGTAAATATCGCTACTCAACAACACCTTACCTTACTGAACATGTAAGCCGTTGCAGCGTGGAAATGCGCAATCCTTTCCAATACCATAAGTAATTCATGATAGTCGAGACCTTTCTTTCGATTAGCAGCTACGAATCCCGATTCAGTTAGGTCTTCAAATATTATGTGGTTTGGCTTCGTGGTGCTAACTATTATAGCTCTAAAATAAAAAAATTAAAAAGAAATCAGTTTTGTCGCCTGTTACATAGGGTATGAACACCCTTCTTCAGTCCATGACCCCATTTTTATCCTATTCCAAAATCGGACAATTTAAGCACCAATTGTTTCCCTTCTTTGTGTTATCATGCATGCATTGCAGACTTCTAACAAAAATACAAAAAAAAAACAAAACAAACTCCGCTTATTAGCTTTGTTTTCGATAGGATGAAAATAGGAGCACTATCCTGAAGATTAGTTTCATTCCCCTACAAACTAAATATTGAGATTTGATTCTATCCCTTTAGATTTTAGAAAACTTGAAAACATTCACAATTAATCCAGATCTTCAAAATGGATCTGACACTAGGACAATAGTGAATTGGCTTCATTTGTGGTGTAGAGATTATTCCATATTCGGATATGCATGCCAAACTGAGCCGAAATATAAATTTTCATGAATTTTGGTGCCCGGGAGCCTATTTAAAAACCAGTTTGAAGTTTGCATGGGAGCGATTTGTCGTATCACCCTCCGTCGCATTTTGTACTGGGCGGAGCTGTCAAGCAGTTGCCCAACTGTCAAAAGGTGATTTCAATAAATCTCTTTAAGGACAGACTTGTTAGAATCCCAATATGGCCGCCACAATGGCCGACTTTGGCACCTACTCACGATTTTGAGGGCACAAATCTCTTCGTAAACAAAACCAGCGCACCTGAGCTTCTTATTCTAAGCTTATTACAAGTGAGCAAGAACAGAATAATAAAATGCATTGTTATTTGAAGCTTGCTTCTTGAGATTAATGCGTCTGAAGTTTTGATGCACTGTTGAACCGGGATTTCAAGACGTTTGTCCTTAAGTCTACTCCCGTTAGATTGACTCCATCTAATCTGGAACACTTTTTAATTTGACCCCCGCTAATCTGCACATCGTTCAAACTAAAAATGGTTCAAACCTCATTCTTCTCATGGAACGAGGTGAAAAGTGACGCAGAATCAAAACAAAGCAGAAAATCAGGTTACCAGCAGTGTATTTTATGATGCCCACAGGGTTACTAGAAGTTCAAATTAAAAAAGAAGCTCCGTTGGTTTGCATGAGCTGTCGTTTAAACCAACGGAGGTATACGGTATTAGTAATTCTCGCTAAACAACGCTAGCTAGCTTGTTACGATCGAAATTTTTGTCTCCAAAAATATGTATAATTGATTCAAAAACCAATATTTTGAGCAACATACAAAATAAGGTTTTTTGCATGAACTCCCAAGAAAATAAAAAAAAAGTTCAGAAATTGATTCAGGAATTCCAGGGCCGGATGTACAAATGTGGGGGCCGCAGTGTTGTGGGGGGCCTTTATATAGAGAATATATTTTTGCCAATATAGCATGGAATTATTTTTGAAAAATATTGATCATTTTACAACTATGATAATGAAGGGATAAATGTCCTTGAATTTTTGGTATTAATGTTCGAAGAATTTGAATACATAACAATAAGCAGAGCGAGGAAAAATGTTGATATCAAAATTTATTCTGACATAAAAACAATGATAAATGAAGTTTATATAAAGAAAAAAAAATGCTTTTCACGAGTGTATTCATGGCATTATATCACAGATTTAGTAAAAATTCATACATTCATCAAATTCAGAGTAAAACTGCAAGAAGAATTATTAGCTGATTTTTTTATTAAATCTTTGAAATTTGTAGTGCATTCGGTTGTGTCGCTTTTACGGAATCCAAAGACAATTTATAGTGGATCCCTGCTGCAATCTCTGGAAAATGTGCTGGTCAATCACCATAAAGAATGAACACTTAACAAAAACTTATTCTAGTGCGACTTCTACACACTAAAAAAATCTCAATTTTAATAGTGACACAACTGATCGAACTGCCTGAAAAAGCTTTGACATAAACATAAATGTGCCACATTTTTACACTTTTTGTGACGTACGTATTAAGTTTATATTGTTTGAGTTCCTCCAGCCATAATTTTAAATCACAGAACTGATAATTTAGTTCTCTATGCTGTAAATTTACGCGATATGTTACAGAAACATAACGATTACTGATGTTGAACTGTCAAACAGCACCTTACAAAATCAGATGAAGACTGCAGTCGATTGGAATTTTTTTTATTACGAAGGTGAAAACCGCTCATAAATTTAACACCGAGTTGAGCCGCAAACCTGAAAATGACAATCCGTTGCCATCAGTCGATGCAGTAGTAAACGAAAACAGCTACGCTCAGTCAATCAGAAGGCGGCTTTGTCTGCTTGGCTGCGATGACGGCTGTCTCAGTACATATGTACATACACGCCAGCAGTGACGACGCGACAGCCGAACTGGTAAGTTTGTTTATGGTAGAAGTTGTTCATCTTCGACTGCCATCTCTTCAACGTGGTGAGTCAGCCGAGAGAGCAAGATCGGAAACTGCCACCCTGAGGATCGAAATTCGATTCCCGAATGGAACGTTTTGTATTTTTTTGTTTCAATATTCGGTGCTATTAATAGCACAGTTCTCAATCATGTATACAAGCAGCCGACGCGCTGAGCTGTTGCGGTAAAATTACATGAGTCAAACATTTTCCGTTTGCTGTCAAAATAAGATCGCACACAATTTTGCGTCAAATGTGTTGCTTTTATATGTCGGACTTATATGACACAAAATTACAAGATTTTTTCGAAGTGTGTAGAGAAGGTTCAACAAAACTCTAAAATCAAAAGAGAATTTCTATTAGAAAATACTGCAGAATTTTTGGAAAGACTCCATGATAAGCTCCCGAAAAAATTTTCTCATTTTAATAAGCCAATCTCTCAACTCAAGAAAATCGGACTAAAACTCTTCAAAATAGAGTGTCCTTCCCGGGACATCCCGGGACAAGAATTCCCGGGATTTGAGTGATTTCGGGATTTCCCGAATCCCAGGATATCATTTCAGAAATCCCGACAATCCCGGGAATCCCGGGATGAAGACAATTTGTAGATAAAACTGCCAAATATCAAGGCAAAAACTTTATCTGACCATTTTCACTTTCGAAATATGAGCGGTTTTCTCACACACCACCATCGGGCTTTGGACACTAGGTCATGCTTGAAAAAAAAAATCAATCATTACCCGGGCAGAGTTCAAGTACTGACGACCAAAATGTGATATTGGTCTGTTTGAGATAAGAGGTAAAAGTACTGAAAATAATAGCAAAAATTTGTTCTTGAACCATCTAACCAATAGCAAAATATGATATTTGAAGATCAGTCAAATAGCTCACTGCTATTGGTTAGATCTTTCCAAGATCTAAATGTGCTATGATGATGATGTTCCAGGAGTAAAATTGAGATATTATTTTCAGTACTTTTACCTCTTATTTCAAACAAACAAATATCACTTTTTGTTCTCCATATCAAAATATGCTATTATTGAGCTTTTTTCCTCTGCTCGGGTAATGATAAACTTGGTATCATGTTATGCATTTCATTCATCTTTTTCTATTTATTGGTTTATTCAGTAGCAGCAAGAACAAACTGGACATAGCCCACATACCATATTACATTGTAATTTTGGAAATCTGAGACCAAACTTTAACTATATTATGTAAATAATTTGAATTTTTCAGAAGAGAATTAATGAGTCTCAATAACAAGTACAAAAGTTTTAAAATTATGGAAAACCGCAATTGCAAAAAGAGTCCAACCTTTTGTATTGAAATATTCGGAAACTAAGAATTCAAAAGGTACTCTAAAGTTATATTGAAGTGCGATTTTTACGATACATATCAACAATATAAACATCTTCCGTAGCGATATAATACAGATTATGATAATTATTTCTCTTAAACTATTAGATATCGGTAGAAAATTACTTGCAATAAATTAACTACTAAATAGTTGAAAACAGACTGTTCTTGGCGAACATAACGTTGATACTTTTATATGTATTTCGTTATTGTCATTTGTACATCAAGTAGTAGTGCAGTACATTGTAGAGACATTTTATAATACTTCTTGTGATGGATACAGAAATAACCATAACTTAAAAAATGAATATTTCAACTGCACAAAAGCTAAACAAATTAATTTTCTGGGTTTTATTGAAATTTTAAAAAATCCCGGGATCCCGGGATTTCCCGGGACTGGCTAAGTATTTTGTCCCGAATCCCGGGACACGAAAATTGGCCGGGAAATGGACACTCTACTTCAAAATAATATGCTAGTTTATCTAAAACAAATGTTTCAGGGGGCTCTGACCCCTGCCCCCCTCAATCCGACACTGAGGAATTCCTTTGAAAATGTCTCCGGGGATTTATCCTGGAATTCCTTTACGAATTGATTCAGAAATTCCTCAAGGGGATCCTTCGGAAATTAAGAGATTCGTGACAAGCACCTGATAGCGCGTGGTTACTGGTTGTGCTGTATTTGCCAAACGATATTTCTGTACGGGTAGTGTAGGTTTGTACCGCTCAAATAAAAATAAGTTAACCCAGAATTTTCAACCATAGACAATCAGACTTCTCACCCTACTCATTTCCCATTGTTTCACTTTTAAACGGATTATTCAAATATTCCGTAGTTCGCAATTCGCTCACTCATGGCGCTCACATCATTTTTACTCCTGTTTGATGTTTGTCCACTACCACTCAGTGGATTTGCGAACCACAGCGTAATTAGCATTGGGCGATAATGTTTTCGTGACCACGATTTTTATCGAATTTTGTTCCAAGGGATACGTCTGTTTGTCTGTGTTTCAACTTTATTACGACGGCTTCCGAATAAAGCTTTCCAAATCCCAAATCAAATCATCATGTTAAAGACTATTTCAGAAAATCTTCCATATGTTCGTTCCGAAGTGTCAAAAGTAATACTATTACGAAATCTCTCATTAATTGCCAGACATGTCCGTGTCTTAGAAATGCTTTACCAATGCCTCCATGATATTTCACAAATCATTTCAAAGATTGTTTGAGAAATTTGCCCAGAGATTACTTCAAAACTTCCTCTGGATATTTTCACAAATTTCTCTAGGAATTCGTTTGGAAAATCTATTGGAGATTCCTTTAGAAAATCTGTTCGGAAAAGTTCAGAGTTCAGAGATTCGTCTAAAAATCTTTCTTCGGACAAAAATTACCTCACGGATTCTTTATAATAATCTTCCATGGATTCCTTGGCAAATTTTCTTCAGGGATTTGTTAATAAATTCCACAAATCATTATTTTATGATTTACTTCTGAAATTCCTCCATTTTTCCAAAAAAAAATATTTATGAATTTGAGCAGAAATTTATGGATTTATTCAAAATTTCGTTCGAAGATTCCTCTAGATATTTATCCAGATTCCTTTAATAAAACTTTCAGCGGTGCCTTCAGAAACTATTCCTAAATACGACAGAAAATGTTTCCAAAGTTTTGTCAATTTTTGTACCGTAATCCGGGGTCAAATTGATCACTTTAAAACAACTTTTGCGGATAACATCAGTGCCAATTCAAATATTGCGAAAAGAATTTCTGTAAAACCCACGGGGATGCTACGGTGATCTGATTTTGTTGCCGCTTATCATGCGCAACCAGTGCTCACTAATACCAACATTTACTCAATACAGCAGCGGGAGGAAATAAGGAAAAACGCACTTTGGCGAACAAAGTTTGCGAAAAGAGGTGCTGTGTGTCTTTTCACAAGCAATTCTCACTCTCTGTAGGAACTTTACCTAAACATCGACACTCTGAAATTGAAAATTATCAATTAATGCCGCTTTTTCATGATCAACACTTTTATGAGATCTAATGTGATGTACGCGTTTTGCACCGATATCCCTTGTATAAAAGGTAAATTTCACGACTGTTTTGGTGAATATTTTGGCTGGAGCATAAATTTATGCAACGTAAGAAGGCACAATCCAACCTGTCAAACTCCATAGTGAAAAAATAGGTTGCCGTCCCCTTGGTAAAACCAGTACCCTGTGGATCTCCATGGAACCATGTGACAGAATTTTCTTCAACAAATATAAACTTTAAGTTAAATAACTCCAAATATCAAAAAATTGGAAATGCCACTTTAGGGCGAAATTGATCAGTTTAAAATTAAGCATAGGTTGGTAAGGAAAATTTCCTTCTCCGCTTAACTTTGCTCTTCTAAAACCGAATAAAGCGTTTAAAATCTTATAACTAGTGAATTTAGTACTTAAGGCTCAAACATTCGTCATCATTTTTCGATAATAGAAAAGCAGTTTTTTCGTTGTAATTCAAAACAATAACTAAGAAAATATATTCACTGTATTACATTTTGCATGTGGAATGCAGTGCATCCATTTTTGTTACAAAAATGTTTGATTTGAACGAAAAAACTGCTTTCAAATGTTTGATGATGACGATGATTTCAATGACGAATGGTTCAACGTTAATACAAAATTTAATTTTTAAATTTCCCCTTAAACGCCTAAAGGTAGGCAATTTCCTTTGAAATAAGTGATTTCTATCACACTAAATGACTATTTTATCATAAAACGAACTTTTTTATAACTATTTCTTGTTCTGATTAGCTACATAACTTCCCAACCAAGGCTCCACAAAAATGTTAAAACCGAGAATTTACGGGAAGCCGTATTCGCAATCGATTGTTTAGTAGCGATGATTTCAGCTAAATGAGAAACCCATTGCAAATTCCTTGAAAAAATAAGGCAAAACCAACTTCTAGATAGCTACGAACCAGATGACGTAAAACGTTTAAGATCATTACGACGCTTTAGAGTTCCTAGTATGGAATTATAATGTAGTACCCGAATGATCAATTTCACCCCGGTCTACGGTACTGAGGTAACTTTGGAAATTATTCCAAGGATTTTACCATAAATTCCCACAGCGTCTTCCAATTTCTTCAGAAATCCTCTTTGGGGTTCTTCCAGAAGCTTTACGAAGAATTGTGTAAGAAAGTTGTGTATGAGTTTCTGCAGAAATTTTTTCTGGGATTTTTTAAGAAAATCCTTCAGAGATTTACCCCATTGTTCGGCATTTTTCTAGATTATTTTTTCCCGAAAAATCCTTCGGGAATTCCTTTAAGCGTTCTCTCAAACGATCTTCCAAGGATGTATTTCAAAACTTTCTTCGGGGTTTGCTTGAGAAGTTGTTCCAGGGTTTTTAAACCTGAATTTCTGCCGAAAAAATTCCCTGAAATTTCTTAAGAAATTCCAGTGTTTTAATAAGAATAGGCATTTGTTAAAATACACGTAAATAGAAAAAAAACTGCCCTGTGAAGTAACTCACAAATTTTTCGGAGGGTTCTTTGATAAAATCTCACATATGGCCTTTATTATAAATTCGACTAATCATTTCTTCGGAAATTCTCCAGATTTTCCTCCAGAGATTTCATTACAAATTTCTCTAATGATTGCTTTTAAAAAACATCCATAGATTTTTCTTCGGATTATTCTATAATTCTTTCATGGAGCCTTGCTGAAATCCATCTCAGGATTCATTTAAAAAACCTTTCACAAGTTCCTGAAAAAATCTCCCTGGAATTCTTAAAGAAATTCTTTCGAGGACTCCTTTGGAAACTTCTCGAAGATTTACATAAAAATTTATCCAAGAAATTCTGAAGAAATTTGGTCATATATTCTTTCACAATATATTCTAGGGCTTCCTTTAGACTTTAGAATGTCATCCAAACATTTCACCAAGAACTCCTTAAAAAAAGACTTGCACGGATAGCTTCCATAAATGTTGCATGGAGTCCTTTGGAATATTTCAAGAATTCTTTTCAAAAAATCTAGTATAGGCTGTTGTGAAATTTTTCGGATTTATTTTTACATAGAGATCCCTTCAGAAATTTTTCAAAGCATACATCATGAAAACCTTCCATGAACTTTCATAAAAATACTTCATGGATTTTTTAATGACTCCGGGATACATATAGAAACAGCAATTCAGAGCTCAAAATTTGCTTAGAAGCTTTGTAAATAATTATCTTCAAAGATTGCTTTGAAAAGTCTTCAAGATAGTTTTAAGGAAATTACTAAGATTTCTTTCCATTGCTCCTAGGATTTCTTAAGAAAGCATTAGAAAATCCTCCAAAGATTCTTTCAGAACTTTTTTCTAGGGATTCTTTCAGAGATTCTTACAGGATTCTTACAGAACACGCAGAAAAAAGCATGGTAAAATCAAACATATTTCAGGTAAACTCAAAGAAATTGTAAATTTGTTCTGGCAACAAAAATAAAACTGTTTGGAGCAAATCGAACGTCAGATTTGAAGCAAATTCAATCCATTTTCGAAACAAACATGCATCTTCTGACAGGTTATGTTAGAAACAAATGTAAAAATTTTTGTTTTTTTTTTTTTTGTGGCAGGTTGGCCCTACGAAATATTTGTTTTCCAATTAAATTTACAAAGTCATTCCTTCACTAGGAAAACCCACTTCCCGCGTGACTCTTTCAATGCCAGCATCATGTAGATAACATACGCTCCCGAAATCAATGGGATTTCGTGGAAACTTTTGGTGAAACTTGCCTTTTTTTGCAAGAGAAAATCTTGTTTGGTGCTGCATCTGAAACTTGAGAGTTTTGCTTATTTTCTCGACGGCGGAACGGGGGGCTCTTCAATGGGTATTGTAAAAATCAATATGTAATTGAGTTTTAAAAATTAATAATTTAGTTTTAAAAATTTTATCAGTTTACCGAATAAACTTGAATATTTTTGTTTTAAACGAACGAAATTTGTCTCCGTGAACGGCTGGAAGACATTCTTG
The DNA here is from genome assembly GCF_035046485.1 of Aedes albopictus. Taxonomy (NCBI): domain Eukaryota; kingdom Metazoa; phylum Arthropoda; class Insecta; order Diptera; family Culicidae; genus Aedes; species Aedes albopictus. The sequence goes on along the minus strand of NC_085138.1, from coordinate 157,033,490 downwards.
CACACATTCTTGCAAAAATTCACACAGAGATTTCATCAAAAATTCCACCGGGTGTTCCTCTATGATTTTTTTTAGAAATTCCTCCAGGATTTTCTCCAAGCGTACCTCAAGTAATTTCTTTATGGATTCCTCCAGGAATTCATAAAAAGATGTTTAGGATTTTTTTGGGGATTTCTCCAGGATTTTTGTTCCAAAAATATCTGAAGATCTTTTGTTAGGTATTCCACCAGGAGTTTCCAGATGTTTCTTCAGGTATTCCTCTTGATTTTTTTTTGGAAAATCCATCTATAAATTTTTCTTGTTTTTTCGGAAATTCTTTTAGCAATTCATTTAGAGTTTTTTTTTCAGATTTTTTTTAATGACTTCTGTAATTTCTTCGGTGATAGTTTCGTAAAAATCTCCAGAGACTTCTTCCACATTCCTAGATTTACTTCAGACATTCCAGTAGAGATTTCTTCAAAAGTTCACCATGGATTATTTCAGAAGTTGTTTCAGCAGGTTCTTCAGGAATTGCTCAAGCGGTTCCTTCAGAATTCTTCCAGGAATTCATCCATGGGAAATGTAGGAATGTACAAATTAAGGGACCCAGAAATCGTTGAACCTTGACTAACTAGTTCTGATTTTACCATTACAGCACTGGAAATAATTTATCACACATCTTGTCCCAAATCTGCCGAAGCATTACTATGACCTTATCGAAAAATATCATCAGAGAATCACCCCATTAAATCCGCTCATCGTAATCTTCGACAAAACGAGAGATATTAATTAAAAAAATGTCAGAAAGGCAAGTATGAGATTAAGATAAATTTACACTCCCGATCAAAAGTTTGGGGTCACCCCCTCAAGAACATGTCATTTTTTAGGCCCATATCTCCGCGAATTTGCGTCCGATTTCAAAACCCTAGGTCTCATTCAATAGATAGTAAGTCAAAAAAAAAACTTTGAACATGATTTAGAAGAAACTTTTTCAAAAAAAAATTGTATGTAAACTTAACCCAAAGTTACCAAATTTTGTAAAAAATAAATATAAACTTTCGGCAGTGTCGCTGGGAATTGGGTCGACCAAATTTTAAGATGAGAGCGGTAATATAACCCATTTTCTATTAGCTTTCAACTGCTTTTTACAGAACTTAGCTAAAAAATCTAGAAATAGTAGTTTACGCAACAAGGTGCAGAATGAAGATTTTTACAGCACGAGTCGTACATTTATCCAACGAGGCTTGCCGAGTTGGATAATTACGACGAGTGCTGTAAAAATCGAGTTCTGCACCGAGTTTCGTACAACGTTTTTTGCATCTTCATAAACTATCACTTGAGGATAGTTTTTAACAAAACTTTTTCATCAGACTGCACACTGACGTTCATAGCCATGATTAAGGAAGTCTGATCATAGCAGGTTATAATGTGCAGTTGTCACAATTTTTCAAACCAGCGTCCAGAAAGCATCAATAGGTTGATCAAAATTGAAAACAGTGCTGTAATGGTTCATTACGCAACGTAAATCAGTGCTGTAATGAACCATTACAGAACTGTTAATTTGGTGTGGAAAAGTAGGCCATTTCCTGGCAGATTTGCGTGAGGTAAAATGGCCTATTACGATGAGAAGTTGCAAAAAAAAAGTTTTTAAGTAAATTCACTCTTCATGTCATCGGCCAAAAGTTTGGGGTCACTATCGTAATACATGGATTCAATTTTAATTCTTCTTAATTTATTTGAAACAAAATGAATGATACTTACTGCATAGATATTGAACCACATATATTTGTTGAAATTTACATACTAAAACTAAACGTAAAGTTGCATCATTTTTGAAGTGTGGTGAAATGTATTAACTTTACATAACATTTTTATATAAAAATTGTTAAATACGTTTACATCAAACGTAAATTTAGTTAATTATCTTTGAAATGAGCCAAAAAGAATTAAAATTGAACTATAGATGACGAAGATGTCATCAAATTACTTTTCCATGTTTTACGAAAGTGACTCCAAACTTTTGGCTGATACATCATATTGAAGGGTGACCCCACTCTTTTGGTCGATGACATGAAGAGTTGTTGTTGTTTGTTTGTTTATTACCAGGGATTTTAACCTTTTATGGGTCATTCATCCCGTAATGACATGAAGACTTTATTTACTTAATAACTTTTTTTTTCAGATTTTTTAGCTAAGTTCTGTAAAAAGCAGTTGAAAGCTAATAGAAAATGGGTTATATTACTGCTCTCATCTTAAAATTTGGTCGACCCAACTTCCAGCGACACTGTCGTAAGTTTCTATTCATTTTATGAAAAATTTGGCAACTTTGGGTTAAGTTTACATACAAATTTTTTTGAAAAAGTTTCTTTTAAATCATGTTCAAAGTTTCATTGACTTATTATTTTTTGAATGAAACCTAGGGTTTTGAAATCAGACGCAAATTGGCGGAGATATGGGCCTTTAAAAAATTATATGTTTTTGGGGGGGGTGACCCCAAACTTTTGATCGGGAGTGTAGGTAAACTAAGCATGTCATGAGGTACTATGGTCCACTGCACGAATTTCTGCTGGCCTGCTTACTCTCACAGAAAATTTGACGTTTGAGCGGTGCCGACTCCACTCAAACGTCAAATTTCGTGTGAGAGTAAGCAGGCCAGCAGGAATTCGTGCAGCAATCCATTATGGGTGCTCCACAAAACAATTTATTGATATGAAGTGCTACGCGTGTCAAAAGACTGAAAACTCTTGCATTATAACTCATCATAATACAAAATGCAAGTTTTAAACTGACTGGATATTTAAAATTTTACAATTAAAAAAATGTACATGTAAAATATACATAAAATCGAAGTACATAACATCGAGGGTCTAAAAATCGAGGGTCCACTAAATCGAGGTATACCTGTATCACGTTCTATTTTTCAGTACTTCACCTTTAACTTAAAATCTTTAGTTTTCTACAGAAAAAGGACATTCATCTCTGACATGCCTCCAACCTCAAAAGACTAAAACAACTTAATATGAGAACTTACGTCGGTGCACGCAAATAAAACCGTTCCAGAAAACGTCAACTTTCAGTCACGAAATCTGGAACGAGCTGGAACATGGCTTACGATTGTACACCATGAATTAAAGTCATGGATTCAAGAACAACAAGGAACAATGTTCCGCAAACTAAACGTAACGCCTGCGAAATCGAGCACCGGCACTACGGAAAATCACAGAAACGTGATTTTCGTTCCAGAAAACATCCATCAGTTCATGAGAGTGGCAACATTGTTTTCAAAGGCTAGAACTTTGTTCACGGCTACGTTCCCATAAACGCGATTTTGTTCACGGACATGAGCACCTATTTCACGGTCGGCATTTAGTCGACGATAAATTTCAAAGGATTTTCGTCGTGTCGTAATTGAACTTCGTCTACGTTTATTTTGACTTTTACAACATACTTACCTATCACAATCAAGATAAACTGCAGCACAATATGTGGATACACATTTCGATAATGACAAATATCGTAATACAATGAGCGGAACTATTCGGCAACAATTATTACTGTTGGTTTTATACACTGGCACTTGCGGCAGGCGCTTGCATAGGGTCAATATAAAAAAAATCCACTGAAACACAACTCACATACAATACCAAATACACAACTGCAATTGCACTGAACTTTTTCACATTTAAGATACTTGAATAAGCTGTAACAATATCCTTTTCAAGCAACAGAACCAATTTAGCGAGAGTAGACGTTCGCGACACTTGTATGGACAGTAGCTGCAGAGAGGATGTTTGTTTTTGTGCGTGCGTTACCAATCATGACAGCACGCATGAACGGAGTTCCGGAGAGCGGAACTAAATCGCGAATGTGATTGATGTGGATCGCAATATCGTGATAGCAGTTCACATTTTTGCAAAGCGTTATGAAATGGACAGACCAATCGAACGACCGCAAAGTTTGTTCCTAGATTTATGACAATTCATCTCGAAAACTGGATTTTCTCATCACGTTAACTAGAACTACATCACGAAATTGAATAAGATGTAGGTTCCGCTTCTCGTGATATTTTGTTCCGGAATATCGGAACGGTTTTATTTGCGTGTGCTAATTTATTTTTATGACTCACTTGAAGTGCAAATTTTCGGTAATACCAATCCGTGTGGTCAAATTATGAAATTCAAATAACTCAACGTACATATGTACAGATGGGTAAATTATTAGTTAAATTGGGAAAAAATCCACAGCTCAGGTGAGATTTGAACTCACGACCCTTATTCGCTAGACAAGTGCTTTACCAACTAAGCTACCGAGCCAATTAATGACCCGGCAACTTAGTTGTCATAAGGTTCAATTCTAATCTCATCGATCTATATCATCTTCCCCTAAACCGCAAATATAACCATCTCTGTTGTACATATATACGAAGAGCGAAAGCGATTTGTTTATTGTTTGAAACTGTTTGCCTATCGTACAGGCAACGCTTCCTCAACCACTTGTAGAGGAAGAACAATGCTACCTGGAAGGCGATCAAACGCGTCGTTCGCATTCTATTTGATACGACGGGTAACTACGTAGAGGTAGATGCTCGAAAACGACTCACTTGAAGTGCAAATTTTCGGTAATACCAATCCGTGTGGTCAAATTATGAAATTCAAATAACTCAACGTACATATGTACAGATGGGTAAATTATTAGTTAAATTGGGAAAAAATCCACAGCTCAGGTGAGATTTGAACTCACGACCCTTATTCGCTAGACAAGTGCTTTACCAACTAAGCTACCGAGCCAATTAATGACCCGGCAACTTAGTTGTCATAAGGTTCAATTCTAATCTCATCGATCTATATCATCTTCCCCTAAACCGCAAATATAACCATCTCTGTTGTACATATATACGAAGAGCGAAAGCGATTTGTTTATTGTTTGAAACTGTTTGCCTATCGTACAGGCAACGCTTCCTCAACCACTTGTAGAGGAAGAACAATGCTACCTGGAAGGCGATCAAACGCGTCGTTCGCATTCTATTTGATACGACGGGTAACTAAATTTAACTAATAATTTACCCATCTGTACATATGTACGTTGAGTTATTTGAATTTCATAATTTGACCACACGGATTGGTATTACCGAAAATTTGCACTTCAAGTGAGTCGTTTTCGAGCATCTACCTCTACGTAGTTACCCGTCGTATCAAATAGAATGCGAACGACGCGTTTGATCGCCTTCCAGGTAGCATTGTTCTTCCTCTACAAGTGGTTGAGGAAGCGTTGCCTGTACGATAGGCAAACAGTTTCAAACAATAAACAAATCGCTTTCGCTCTTCGTATATATGTACAACAGAGATGGTTATATTTGCGGTTTAGGGGAAGATGATATAGATCGATGAGATTAGAATTGAACCTTATGACAACTAAGTTGCCGGGTCATTAATTGGCTCGGTAGCTTAGTTGGTAAAGCACTTGTCTAGCGAATAAGGGTCGTGAGTTCAAATCTCACCTGAGCTGTGGATTTTTTCCCAATTTAACTAATAATTTACCCATCTGTACATATGTACGTTGAGTTATTTGAATTTCATAATTTGACCACACGGATTGGTATTACCGAAAATTTGCACTTCAAGTGAGTCGTTTTCGAGCATCTACCTCTACGTAGTTACCCGTCGTATCAAATAGAATGCGAACGACGCGTTTGATCGCCTTCCAGGTAGCATTGTTCTTCCTCTACAAGTGGTTGAGGAAGCGTTGCCTGTACGATAGGCAAACAGTTTCAAACAATAAACAAATCGCTTTCGCTCTTCGTATATATGTACAACAGAGATGGTTATATTTGCGGTTTAGGGGAAGATGATATAGATCGATGAGATTAGAATTGAACCTTATGACAACTAAGTTGCCGGGTCATTAATTGGCTCGGTAGCTTAGTTGGTAAAGCACTTGTCTAGCGAATAAGGGTCGTGAGTTCAAATCTCACCTGAGCTGTGGATTTTTTCCCAATTTAACTAATAATTTACCCATCGGTACATATGTACGTTGAGTTATTTGAATTTCATAATTTGACCACACGGATTGGTATTACCGAAAATTTGCACTTCAAGTGAGTCGTTTTCGAGCATCTACCTCTACGTAGTTACCCGTCGTATCAAATAGAATGCGAACGACGCGTTTGATCGCCTTCCAGGTAGCATTGTTCTTCCTCTACAAGTGGTTGAGGAAGCGTTGCCTGTACGATAGGCAAACAGTTTCAAACAATAAACAAATCGCTTTCGCTCTTCGTATATATGTACAACAGAGATGGTTATATTTGCGGTTTAGGGGAAGATGATATAGATCGATGAGATTAGAATTGAACCTTATGACAACTAAGTTGCCGGGTCATTAATTGGCTCGGTAGCTTAGTTGGTAAAGCACTTGTCTAGCGAATAAGGGTCGTGAGTTCAAATCTCACCTGAGCTGTGGATTTTTTCCCAATTTAACTAATAATTTACCCATCTGTACATATGTACGTTGAGTTATTTGAATTTCATAATTTGACCACACGGATTGGTATTACCGAAAATTTGCACTTCAAGTGAGTCGTTTTCGAGCATCTACCTCTACGTAGTTACCCGTCGTATCAAATAGAATGCGAACGACGCGTTTGATCGCCTTCCAGGTAGCATTGTTCTTCCTCTACAAGTGGTTGAGGAAGCGTTGCCTGTACGATAGGCAAACAGTTTCAAACAATAAACAAATCGCTTTCGCTCTTCGTATATATGTACAACAGAGATGGTTATATTTGCGGTTTAGGGGAAGATGATATAGATCGATGAGATTAGAATTGAACCTTATGACAACTAAGTTGCCGGGTCATTAATTGGCTCGGTAGCTTAGTTGGTAAAGCACTTGTCTAGCGAATAAGGGTCGTGAGTTCAAATCTCACCTGAGCTGTGGATTTTTTCCCAATTTAACTAATAATTTACCCATCTGTACATATGTACGTTGAGTTATTTGAATTTCATTATTTTTATGACCAATGTTCCCTAGTAGACGATCAACCTGCGGCATAACCGTATTATAAATGGCAGCTTCTCTCACAAAAACATCGTACTCTTCTATCATGTCAGCCAACTCTTCACTGTCCAACGATGCTTTTATAATAAACGTGACATTCCTGCAATCAAAATTCACTGTATTGTTTATATGATATTGAATAAAACCCATAAACCAAACACACTTCGGATCGGAGCCGTCCTCCACATAATTGATCTTCACTCTCAAAATATCGCTGGAATAGTTTTGGCCTTTTCCAAGAGCGGGAACCACTATGAAATCTTGCACCACAATAGAGCTGCATTTGTGCGATTCCCGAAGCATTGATTCTAAATACTCCTTCGTAATAAAGGGATACTTGTGAGCGATTGAATCCATAATTAAAATCGTATTATGTATACCGAATGCCTAACGGGAAACGTATGAACGGCTGCTGCAGCAAGCGGAGCTCTGTGTCAGCGCGCTACTAAAGATAAATAGGTACCATGACGCGCTTTGTTGATATGTGATTGCACAACATTTGAATTCGAAAAGCTAAGTGCATATAGCAAATAGGCACTTCTCATCATCAAGGGCTTGCGCGAACATCCATATGACTAGAATAGAAATATCAGTCAGTAAGTGCACGTTTTATAATTCAAGCGCGCCCAGCTGATTATAATAAACAATGATATTCCATATCTGTTTCTGCAGTAGCTTTAACGATTTGGGATGTTAGATGATGATGATTTATTGGTTCGGGCTAAGTAATTGGCGGAATGCTGCGTAATTTATCTCTATGGTCATGACGGTTACACATCGTGAGAGTTATTTGTAATTTGCCTTTGTAGCATCAGAATAATAAGAGAACGTTAAGGTATGTCTGAAAAATGAGCCTCATCTATCAAAGGAATTTTGCAACGATATTCAGCGATCATTATCTGGTATCAATATTTCTCACTGATAAAACTGATAAAATAACGAAAACAACTCTTTCAGATTCAATCTTAACAACAGTCTAGTCTCTATTGGTGGTCTTTCCAGCATTTGTTATGATCTGCATGACGGCAAAATGTTATTGCGACCATAACAAATTACAAATGCTCCATAGAAAATCAAAAAGCGATCCCTAAAGAATGAACATATGTTCCATGAAAATGTGCAATGTTACCCATACATAATTGAAAACGTTCCATACTTTATAGAAAATGTATCGGTGAAACATGAAATTTTCTCATTAAAAGTGCAATTTTGTACCAATAAATAATACTGAAATGCTCCATACTTAAACACAAATGCTTCATAATAAAATGCAAATGCTCCATAGAAAATTAAAATTGTACCCATAGTAAATTGAATATTGCTCCATAGAAAAATTAAATTGCACCATAAAAAATTGAAATTGCACCATAGAAAATAGATTAATGCTCCATAAGTATCAACAAACGCACCATATAAAATATGATTTGCTCCATAAAAAATTGAAAATTCTATTTTGTTGCTATTGTTATTCCTTTACATGTTAAAACATAAACATATGCATGTGGTTCGTTTATTATAACTATTTTCACAAGCATCGGATCGCTTTGCGGTCTTCAACAAAGTTTTTCAGAACATCCTAGGCGATCATTTTACAGTATCGGTTGAAAAGTTTCAGACAAACTTTTTCAACTTATGACAAAAATGCAAAAAAGTATGTTTTCCCAAAATCAAAATCCCATACAAATTTCAATTGCAATGCGCAAAGTGTAGACGCAACCGATCGTGCTCAAATTTTGCACAGATACTCAGGACCCGAAACGGAACCAAAACAGCTTTGATCTGAGAAAACGGTTCCGATGACCCACACTAATATGCACAAGTGTTTAACATAAAAATCAACGGTTTCGGCAAAAAAACGGGGTGTCCATTTCGCCACGGGCGTCCAATTCCCTGCAGGAAGAGCTACTCGGAACCAATATTGTGTATTTGAAAATGTAATATTGGTAGCTATGGCATCGGCGGCCAGGTCGCGTTGATAGGGTAGAGCAGAGGTAGCGGTTCAGGAGGGGGGGGGTACAAAAAGACCTGGGCGATCAAGGGGATCCAGAGGTGTTTCAGGTGGCCCAGCCGGCTTCAGAGCGGTATCTGGAGGACTCAGAGGCATTTCAGGAGGTTGCCTTCAAGCGGGGTCCGATGAGATTGCAGGGGCATTTCAGGTGGCTTCAGAGACACTTCAAGGGGTTTTAGGGAGTTCCAGGGGAGTTCCAGAGGGTCTCAGGGGCATCTCAAAGAGTTTCAGGGAGTACCAGAGATCTCAGGGGTGTCAAGGAGTTTTAAAGCTTTTAAAGGAGTTCAATGGGATTTTAGGGGCGTTTCAGGAGGTCACTAGGTTCCAGATGCAGGGCTGTTACAGATGGCGTGGATTTTGCGTTTTTCGCGGTTTTTGCGTTTCGCGCGGATTTCGCGCGTTTTTGCTAATTTCGGCGCGGATTTTGCGGAAATGGTTTTCAAATGCTCTTACATCCATTTAGACAAGGAGCTCAACGAAATCAGAAGAAAGAAAGAAAGAAAGTGTTATGGAATGTTGTGCTTAATTAAAATCAATGTTAATAATCCCTAGCTTGGAGTGCTAAAGTTGTACTGCACAATACGCATTTGTTAAACTGAGATGATCCTCTGCTGAATTTCTTAGTCAAACTATTAAAGTTATTTCTGTCTAACCCCGAAATCAGTTTTTTATTTAAAATTTTGAATAGAATGGCAAGATTTCTGAAGTAATTGCTTCTTGGTGATTCTGAATTCTTTTTTATGGAATTTGCAAAGTGACGTCTACCGGAAGTTTTGGAGAAACATTTGGTTCAAATCTGAGTCAAATTTAACAGAATATTGTGAAGAAAATCAATGGTTTGGTAGACTGTATGTGTCGTAAGAAATCAAAATAAAAAGAGATACAGGTAAGACGTCCTGGAGCTTTTCATGATTGCATTCTTAGATAATTCCATGAAAAAAAAACATTAAAAACTCTTGATGGAATAATAATCATTAGAAATTTCTAGCGATTTTTTAAACATGCAAGAATTTCTTGATTCATTATGAATGAGTTTCTGTATGAAGGAATTGACGAAATTCCTGAATCAGTTATTACTACTTGCGAAACGATTTGTTTTGCTAAAACTATGATTTCCGATCGGAGCACCCGTTGAGAGGGGCACAGTTATTAAATGGTTTCTTGGTAGAATTTTTGGAAATTTTTTTTGCAAAATACTTGAAAATATTGCTGATGTTTTTTAAATCCTTAGACTAAGAACATTTTGCTGAAATATCCATCCAATCCTAATTTCCAAGGGTGTGGTGTGACCAGAAACTCTTATCATAAATGATCCAATGAATTAATACTTTTCTAAGTATCTCTTGCCTAATGTTCAGAACATTTCATAAATATCGCCCTGAAGAATAAAATTTAGTGGTGATTAAATAAAAAAAAAATACTAGTACTCCATTTGTATCTTAATAAAAAAAGTTTCAGCAGAAAGTAATCCATGAATTTTTCAAAAAGTTTCTGAAAATTTTCTTGCCGTTCTCTCAAATGATCTTTGGGGATTTCAGGATTTCTACCATAATGTTGATTATAAATTATTTCAAAAGTTTCGTCAAACTGCTGCCTTTTTCTCGGAAAAAAAGGAGACACTCTGATTGATAAGTAATCGAAGAATTATTGATCCAAAACTTTTTATTGCAATTAAAAAAAACTAGCCTGTGTGCAACATGTTTAAATTCTTGTTTGATGTAGAGTGGTTATACAAAGTCATCAGGGCTGGTAGCGATCAGGTGGCAAAATAATAGTGACTTTAGTGACCAAAATTAGCCAAAAAGTGACCAAATAGTGACTGAATAGTGACCTCAAAATTAATAGAAAATTGAGTTTCTATGTTGAACTCGATCAATTAACGAATTCCCAAGAAAATCAATGCCTAACTTTAAACTTCCAGAGTTTGTATATTTACTTGGTTTAATCACCGCATGTTTGTGCTCATGAATACTTTATTGTTTAACCCTCTAATACCCAAATTTTTGATTTTGATCTAAATATCATACTTCGTCATCTAAAATCGATTTAAACATGTTTTGGAAGATGATTCTTTTTAATTCTTTTTAATTTTAGAGTGTATTCGATTCCCTTAAACTATAAAACTAGGATAGAATGATTTGGGAAAAATTTTAAAATATGTTAATTGATGTGATTTAATACAAAATAAACCATGACTTCTAGAAAGTGACTAAAATATCAATTTTTCAATGATTTTTAAAAAAAAGTAAATACGCTTTAAAATACACCAAAAACCATTTTGAGATGTACAAAACAGTCCTAAATATCAGCCAAAAATATAAAAAAAAAATATTTCCCACGAAATGCTCAAACTATACCCCGTCTAAAGGCGGGGTTGGGTATTAGAGGGTTAATCTTTTTTTTTGTTTTGGAAAGTGTTCAATTAAGCAAGCCTTAACTATATTTTTTGCTATTTTCGAAAGTTTTGATAACTGATTGTTGGTGACAATAAAAACATCAACTTATAGTACTTCATCACGCAAGAAAATATGATTTTAATTTGTTTGCACGTTTGCAGACATTGGGAACTCTTTAAGTTCAATACTGTTTGTTTTGATGATGTATACTACTGATTAATATAATATGCAAGAATGTTTTCGATCATCTGGCAATCATTTGATTCATTTGTCTATATCTCAGATCAGAAGCCTAATATTGAAATGAGGTGTTCGGCAAACTTGTAGATAAGTGTTTTTTCTTCAATTATCACCAAGGACGCCATATCCTTAAGGTCCCATTAGACATGACAAATATTTGGCCAAACAAGCCCAACAAATGACCAACACAACGTGAATCATGGCAACCTCGGATGAATGTCGGACTAGAACGGCAAATATTTGTCATAATGACAAACAGTCTAATGGCCCCTTTACTCTTATATTTACGGCGTAAAAGTGTTAGTATGAGTAGGTGTTACTAGCGCTCTCACGCCGTGTATATGAGAGTTAGTCCTTGGTGATAATTGTAGGAAAAACACTAATCTACAAGTTTGCCGAACACCTCATTTCAATATTAGGTTTCTGAACTGAGCTATGGATAAATGAGTCAAATGATTGCCAGGTGATCGAAAACATCCTTGAATGAATACTAGCCGAGCGACCGAAACTTCGGAACCCCTGTTATTTTCAAAGAAATTTTATTTTACACCGAAATATCATGTAATTGGCACAATTTAAAGCGCACACCTGGGTGAATCTGTTGTAAATTTTATTTTACTGTGGACAAATTCTAACGCACACGTTTTTACAATAAATATTTGCCATTGCCTACCAGTACGAAAATTTCATTTTCTTCGAAGACCAAATACAAAAAATATTGATTACCGAGACAAATATACGACCACAACTTTCTGAAGGTTTGACCAAATCAAATGAAACTTTCATACAATATTTCTACATACATAGATAATATTACAAAAATGTTTCATTGCAATCTGTTTAGTATTTCTGTTTCTAAGAAATATATGTTTTCATAATTCTTTGTTTGTACAAGATTCCTAAAATCTATTTCTTTCCACTACTGGAAAATTTTCTCAGAAACTGGATATCTAAAAATTAAAACTGTTTTAATCGATTTCTCGAAGACGCAGTTGAAAAACTGATCTATATTTTATGAAAATAATTACAGAAGTTGAGCAAATTTTGCGAAAGAAACTTTGGCAGATTTCTTGTTGAATCTCATCATCGCATATTGGATGACATTTTGATAAAATTAGATTCCAAGAAAAGCTCCAGAGATGAATGAAAGATTCATGAAAAAAATATTTGAAGAATCATGAATATTTTCATTAGAAGTAAATAAACATCATTATAAACTTTTCCGGATTTCAGTAAAAAAAATATGATCAAATGATGTCACTATATACTATCTCCAATAGTTTCATCAGAAATTCATCTCGCATTTGTAACATAAATAGTTCTGCAATCTACTGAAAAAAAAACTGAAAAAAAGAATCTTTTGTTTACCTACTATAAAAGTTCTTGAGCTGTAAATTTCCGATTTATCCATGATTAACTGATACAGGGGAATACAATGCACTGCCCAGTCAACACACGATCGCATATGATGTTGAATAGGATAGGATGCTAAAGCTGGGTATGTGTTATCGTATTCCGATCCGCTGAACTCCATCCAAACATCTAATTCTTAACAGTTTGAAATAATGCGAAGATATAGGGTAAAATTTTAAATGAAAATACTTAAGGAATATTGCAATGTTATTATTGAAAAAGTATAATATTTCAGAAGTTCATCTATGATCATAGCCACACATTCATTTTTACTTCTTCGGAATACGAGAAAATTGTAGCCATAGTTCGCATCAACCCTCCTTTAAGTAATTTTCGATCCAAACCGTATACTACGTCAGCGAGCTGCTTCCAACGTGATGAAGGTTAATAAAGACAAGAACCATAATATTGCTAATTTAGAGAAAAATTTCCGTTTTACGGAAGATTGAAAAAGCTACCGCAGCTGTCACACTACTGATTTTCACCGAGTTATCATCAATCGGGTCAAGGATGCCTTGGATACGACGCCGATGATCATTGTTTGTTTTTGCTTTCCAGAGCAATTTACATTGCAAGCATACTTTGATTAGGCTATCTGTTTCAATGATTTGATGATTTTCATGGCTGCGGTAGGAGTTTGACAGCTGCGGTAGGACTCGGCGGCTACCGCAGAGTGGAAATTTTTCAAAAAATCCGCAATAGTGTAATAAGCGGCGCAGCCGAATTTTTTTTTTTAAGGATGAGGTTTCTGAGGAAAATTTGTCCATTAATTTTGACATTAAATGTTTTTCAATGTAGTCAGATTAACGAAAATAGTGACTTTAGTGACCAATTTACTGAAAAAAGTGACTTTAGTGACTTTTTCATGCAAATAGTGACTTTTTAGTGACCGACTCAAAAATAGTTACCAAATCACTAAAAAGTGACTCGCTACCAGGCCTGAAAGTCATGGATTAGTAATTAAAAATCAATTCATAAATTCATCAACTGAATTTTCTCTTAAAAATTCTGTATTTTTTAAGAGTTTGAGTCATGAAAGCCTAATGTTTTGTACTTGCGCGGATTTGATGACCTCGGCGCGGATTTCAAATGGCTTGGCGCGGATTTTGCGGTTTTCACATCCACAGTTTTGTAACAGCCCTGCAGATGGCCTCTGGGGTATTTCAAGGGATATCTGGGGTTTACAGGAGAGTTTCAGAGGGCAGCCTATTTATTGAACCCATAAACAAATAGAAACGCTCCATAGAAAATCAAAAAGCGCTCCATAAAAAAGGAACATATGCTCCATTAAAATGTGTCGGGGGTCAGGTACGTGAAGGTTAACTTTGATGTTATGTATACTCGTCTAAGATGGAGTATTCCCAAGTAACCAAAAGTTCAGATTAGAGGGTGCTTTATAAGCTAAGCAGCTTATTTGAGGTTGTTCTTTGGCCTTCTAAGCAGCTTCATTTTTAAGTAATTTTGGAACATGAAAGTTCACATAAGGTAGCTGGATAGCTTTCTAAGCAGCTTCTAATGGAACTTTGCCAAAATTCATGCCGAAACAAAAATGTATTTTTCAGATTCATCACAACCTTGTTGATATCTGAAATGGCCTCTGATAATTATTTCACACATTGCCGGGGCCCGTGGCGTTTGCTTCATAAGCAGATGGTCATGGGTTCGATCCCAGCCCCGGCACTTTCGTAAGTTGCTCTTTCCTTATGAGAGCAGCTGACACTGACCCTCTTCTGAGCCAATGGCTCAAATGAACCCGGATACTTGGACATCGGCGAACGGCAACCCATAATGGACCGTCAATCGGACTGGAAAAAGAAACAACCAACAGCCACACATCAATATCCTCGAGCACATAATTCTACCATGATAGGGTAGAAAGAGAAAGCAGCACAACGGCCACCAGTTCGATGTACTACAATTTGAAATAGAATACATTTAGGCGCTGTACATAGTGTATGTACAGCTTCCAATTGGAATCGCTCACGCAGTGCCCTAGTGGACAATAGAACTGAAAATTAGGTTAAGTGATTGAAGAATTAAAAAAAATATTTCACACACATCATCTGCTATGTAGATTTGAACTGGATTCTCTTGAGTGGTAGAATGCTGACTTACCGCTGCGCTGCTGAAGACACTCGACAAAGTCAAGTTAGCTTCACTACTGTATAAGTGTACAAAACTAGTTGCCAACAGAGAATCGATTCGAGTCAGACATTGCACAATGGGAAAAAATAGGTATAAAACGCGAATAAATTCAATATCTCTGCTCGGAGTGGGTGGATTTGAATGAAATTTTGGCACAAACTGCAAAAAACTCTACAGTTTCGGATAAGGAGGGGGTCATTCGCCGCACGATGCTGGAAATCAGTGAATCGGGCCCGTTTTACCCCACTATCTCTCTTTTTCACCTTTTTGGAAAAATCCTGAAGTGCAAAATAAATGATTTATTTGATTCGTGTTTGTGTTACAACTTCCGTAGTATCGAATGGAGCTAGTTTGGCTCACCGCACAGCCTTAAAAATTGAAATATCTTCAAATAACCCCGATATCCCCTATTTCTTTAAATTTTCACATGCATCTCCGCCCGGAGTGGAATGCAATCGACAAGAGAAGGAGCAATCTTATGTCAAATTTCCGGTATAATGGAAGTTTCTACACAAATACGAGTTAAATAAGTCATTTATTTTGCACGCTAGTCGAGAATAGATGATGATTTTCTCAAAAAGGTGTGAAAAAGAGAGCGCGGGGTAAAACGAGCTCAATACACTGATTTCCAGCATTGTGCGGCGAATGGCATTTTTTTTATCTGAACCTGTAGAGATTTTTGCAGTTTGTGTCAAAAATTCATTCGAATCCATCCACTCCGAACAGAGGTATTGATTTTTTTCGCGTTTTATATCTATTTTTTCCCACTGTGCATTAGTATGGGACAAACATCAAATTCTCGCTCCAGTCGACTTTTTTGATTCTATTTAGGTCCCATATGAACGGTGCAAAATTTCAGCGCAATCGGTGAAACTATAATTTAGCGCAAGCAGTTCAAAGTTTTCATAGGATTTACTATGGGAAAAGTTAAATTTTCAGATAAAAAATCCCAGAGGTCGCTCCTTGTCTCCTTAATTCAAATCGATCAACGCTTCTTGTAGAAAAATCATTTATGAAACTTTCCTTCGAAGACCGCAAATCAATTGGATGCTTGTGGAAAAAGTTATTGAATTATTACCGATTGATTAGTGATCCAACGAATGGCTTTTTGTTTTGTTTTATTAGCAGCACTGTAGCTGCTGCCTTGGCTGCTGCTGTTTCTGGCGGTGGTGATGCCTCTTGCCACCCATGCAACAACGGCAGCAGCAGTGCTGCTGATAAAACAAAACAAAAATCCGTTCGTTGGATCACTAATCGGTAATAAATCAATAACTTTTTCCACAAGCATCCAATCGTTTTGCGGTCTTCGAAGGAAAGTTTCATAAATGATTTTTCTACAAGAAGCATTGATCGATTTGAATTAAGGAGATGAGGGGCGACCTCTGGGATTTTTTATCTGAAAGTGTAACTTTTCCCATAGTAAATCCTATGAAAACTTTGAACCGCTTGCGCTAAATTATAGTTTCACCGATTGCGTTGAAATTTTGTACGGTTCATATGGGACCTAAATGGGATCTAAAAAGTCGACTGGAGCGAGGATTTATTTTATCCATACAAGCGTGTCCCATACTACTGTGCATTGGTTCGAATCCAGTGGGCGCCGTTTTTTTTTTCAAACCTTATATTTATTGATTTAATAAATTCATATTTGTCTATTGTTTGAGTATGCTTGAATAATAATTTTCTGCAAAAAAATGACATTTAATTCTTTCTTGAAACACAATTCTACTGAATACTGAACTTACATGACAGACAAAGTTCCGAGTAGCATCTTAAGCAGCTTTCAAGCTGCTTAAGAGATAAGCCTTGCCGAAACTTGCGTGTGAAGTTACAGCAAGGCTCATCGTTAGTCTCTTAAGTAGCCAGAAATTCCCATTCGGAACTTTATCTGACCTGCGTGGAACTTGAAAGTGTCATTTGCCATGGGAACTTTTGATTGCTTGGGTTAGATCTGTAGTATTGGTCTCCGTAAGCAAATTACTTAACTGGTCAATGTTATCAAAGAATTAGCATAAAATATACAGGGGTGTCCATTATTCCCGTACCTTTCCTGTCAGCCCTAAAAAACAGACGGTTTACAATTTATCATTTCTTCACAATAATGACATTCTACCTGCTGTAAATGTTTGAAATACGTAGAAAACAAGTTTAAGCTGTAAGCTAACTGATAACACTAGTTTATATCATTTTTGAACTCGGTAAGCTGATGATCATTTTTGGTGTAGAATCGTGCCCTGAGTTCGAAAACGCGAAGGAAAAAAAATACAGTAGAGCGGCATCTTTTTCGACTTTCCATACAAGGTTGATGAATTGAAATCGATTTTTGTTCTGTTTTAAGGCTAAGTCGCTCTCTTCACAAATCTCATTCTTCGTAATCAATGCTCCGATTTAGCTGATTTTTTTACTGTAAATCGCCTACATATGATATGTCAAACGAACAATGAGAAAGAATTTTTAAATTGTTTTTTTTTTCTTATTGAAAAAAATACATTACTTCATATATTTTTGGAAATTTTGCTAAAGTTTAAGGAGATCGTCCCTAAAACTCGCCAATATCTTGAATTTTATCAATCTTTCGCAAAACCTGCATTCAGATAATTGAATGGTATTATATTCAGCTTATAGTTTATGGAAAACGATTTGAAATTGGATGAACAAAACGCAAGATATTTGAATTTTAGTTAATTTTATATTTTAAAAAGTTGTAAAAGTCAATATTGATCTAAAACTCAAAAACTGTTCTACTTATTTTTTTTAAAGCACGGTTTCGAAATAAGCGCTAAATTGTGCTTCATGAATTTTGGACGTTCACGACTTTTGTTTTATTTTGTAAACTAGTGTAATATGTTAGGTTTTTCTCTGTTATACAGTCCTAATGTACTCATTTGCTTAGGGTGTCCATTATGCCCCTAATCCCCGTACAGCCAAACTTTGCACGGACATTGGATTTTTTATTTTGTACAGGTTTGGACATAACTCACAAAATCACACACCCACCCTAAGTAGTCAAGCCAAACATCAGCACCTGACCGATCGTTCAAATACGCAAGCGTACACGCGTATGCTCGAACGCCTATCACCAATACGCGTCGGCGAAACACGTGCTGCTTATTGATGCTGTTCCCAAACTACCAACACTGTCTGGCATACCAAGACCTCCGAAATGCGAATGGCCATAAAAAAACGGCAACAAGACGTACAAACACCCAAAACGCTTCAAACGTACACATTTAGCTACGTTCTGCTTCATACACATTTCGGTACCACAGCACGAATGGAAGCAATCAAAACGCACAGGGCAAACTTTGTTTCAGTTGGATAGGTGTTCGTTTATTTCACAACATTTGGCCATTCACTTGCCGGCAATTGGTAGGTAATCAGTTTGTTGCTATCGCTATCTTTTCTGCCCGTCCAATCAGCGAGATAAACGGGAACAATTCGCTTATCAATCACTAGCGCCAGTAGTCTTAGCGTAGAGCACAGTTAAATAGTTCGGCTGCTGGCATCTTCCAAGATCTTCTCATTAGCTCTTCAGTTGGCTGGGCCCGCCCGTGTAGTAGAATTTGACTGGCTTCCGAATAATGGATATGGACACGATAGCGACCAAATATCCGTACATTACCAAGGAGTACCTGGAGGATGTTCTGCGCAAAGATCAATGCGAAAGTTCTATCCGAGTTCAGGACTTCAGCGTGGTACCGGCGCTGGGCAAAGGAGAAAACTACTCCAGCGATATTTTACGGGTTAAGGTGAATTATGTTACTGGAAGTAATAATCATCGGTAAGTTTTTCATAACTTCTATGAAAATTTGAAAATGTATAACTATAAACTATAAATATATAGTTATATAAATAAACTATAACTATAAACTATAGTATAAAATATACAACTATAAACTATGAAATAGATCATTAAATAGACAATCTCTAATTACAAACAAATTGCAAAAAAATATTAAAAATAATCAAAATTCCTGCTTTCAGAACCCAGACCTACATCATCAAATCCTCACTGGTCAGTGAAGGAATGGCCGATATGTTGGAAGAGTACGATGTCTTTCACCGAGAAATTGCCGTCTACGAAAACGTGATGCCCCGAGTCGAGCAAATGCTAGCCTCCATTGGCTACACGAAAAAACTAGCTCCCACGTATGAACGACGAACACGCACCTCTTCTATTGAGGCTGTCAATCAAAACGTAACCAATCCAGCATTGATATTTTTCTTCCAGAGCTCACGTTATCAGTTCCAGCCATCCGAAGCATTTCGTGTTTGAGGACCTGGCACTGCAAGGGTTCAAATCGGCCGATCGGAAGCAAGGGCTCAGCTATCGGCAGCTGGAGATGGTGATAGAGAAGATCGCAAAATTCCACGCAGCGACGGCAGTTATGTTCCATCAGGTAAAGAAATCAGGTGTAATGAGGCCAATTAAACTTCCAGGCCGAGTTTTATGCGATAATTTGTGATACTGTTGTAACCAGCTACCTTGAGGTTTTTGAGCTGGTAGAAGTCATCCTTAACTTTCTTGGTACTCCATACTTACGTTCCCTGCAACGTTCAGGTGTTCGTAAAAGTCCGGCCTCCATGTTTCAGTTACTTTATGTTTATCTGTCAAGATACTTTCATCCTTATATGTCCATTTGTCAACTCGTGACATAAAGCTTATGCCAGATACGTCAAACTTCTAGTAGAATTTCTCAAGGAATTTCTTGGAAAAGTTTGAAGAGTAGCTTTAAATTTTACTTGTTATTTGCACTGGGAGGTTCACATTATTTGGATGGAGCGCGTTGTATGCAGTTGAGCTTGGCAAGGAATAATACATTACTTATGCGTTCAACACACAATATCTTAATAAGCATGATCATTTCATCCACATTTCGCATTGCAGGACGAGGAAACCATGAAAGACCACAACTACCGGAACATCAACGAAGAGGTGCAGCATTTCTACCCCCTGTTCCAGAACAGCATGGTTGCCTGTGCGGAGCAGGCCCAGAAATGGCCCAGCACTGCCAAAAAGATCGCCAACAAGCTGTTCGATCTGGAGAAAACCGTTATCCCAAAGGGCTGCCAAGTCTATACCCGAGACAACTCGACGTTCAACGTTCTGAACCATGGCGATCTATGGGTTAACAATGTGATGTACAAGTTCGACGGCCGTGGTGATCCGATCGACAGCATTCTAGTGGATTACGCAGTTGGATTCTTTGGATCGCCGGCGATCGATCTGAGCTATTTGCTGTTTACTTCGTCTTCGGACGATGTCACTACGGAGCAGTTCGATCTGCTGATACAGTATTATCATTCGGAGTTGGTGGACTGTTTGGCGAAGCTGAACTACAGCAAACCGATGCCAACGCTGCTAGATATCCAGGTGGAAATGCTTCGCAAGGGATTTGTTGGCATTATGTTCGTTACCTTTTTGATCCCATTGCGATTGATCGAGGATACGGCCAATGCCGATTTAGGAAATCTGTTGGGTTCATCTTCGGAGGCCTTGGAGTTTCGTCGCAATATGTTCAGCCACCCAAAGTATCAAGATCGGATGGAATACTTACTAAAGTATTTCGATCGAAAGGGTTACCTGGACTGAAGAGGATGGAACGCACAATAAACTGTGATCTTTGACGAATATATTATTTCTAAACTTTATTATGAAGCGAGTCCAACTAAACTTCCTTTTCCATCCCGAGCAGAAGGGAATAACAACAGCATAAAGTTCTGTGTTATTTGGGCCAAATAACTGAATAATAGAATCGATTATTTTTGAGTTATTAATATAACATATTATGTTATAAACTTGTTACATTTTAATAACTTAATTTGTTGGTTTCAATAACAACTTAATAACAGTGAATTTGGAAAATATTTCAATAGCAAATTTTGATATTAATATGTTATAAGTTATTATACTTATAAAATTATTCACTTTGTCACACAAATTCGTCAATAACATGAGTTTTATCACTCTGACATAAGAATATTTTCAAATGATCGACAAATACTATATTTAGTTTTTAATTCATTCTATGACGTAAGATAATTGAACTTTAGTAATTCCTATTTATTTTTTTTTTTTCAAATAATAAGAGCTTCGACTTCCAGCTGTTATTTATAAACTGTTCTATTTTAATTGTTTTCGGAGCACGGTTTCGAAATCAACACGTAATTATGCTTGAAAATGTTTGGCCGTCGATAGCAATTTGTGACTTTTGTTTTGTCAACAGTTTTGCATAAAATTTTGGAATATTGGAAATATTTCACAGATTATTACAATTTATCTGGAGACTTCGTTTTCATTGCTCCGATTTTCCCCTGGATTTATGAATTACGTTGAAAATTCTTCCTGGATTCCACGAGGATTTTTCCTTAAATTCTTGTTTATCAAGAGACTTTCCTGTGGATTTTTTCAGGAATTTTTCCTATAATTCTTCAGAAATTTGTAGACAGATTTCGTCATAATCTTTTCCATAAATAACCCTATAAAATTTCCAGAAATTAATCCGAGAGTTCACGAATTTTCAAAGACTCCTCTAGAAATTCCTCCAGATTTCTGCATGGAATCCCTTCAATGATTTCTTTAGAATTTCCTTTGATCATTTGTCCTGAAGTTCATCTTAAGATTTCTCTGAAAATTTCTTTGAGAATTTCACCAGGAGTTTTTCCGAAGAATTCTCCAGGAGTTTTTCAAAAGTTTCTGCCAAGAATTACTTAGAAGAATTACTTTAGGAATTTCAAAGAAGATTGCACCAGGACTTCTTTTGAAGACTTCTCCAGGGATTTATCGAAGGGTTCCTCCAGAACTTCCAAGTGTTTGTCCGAATATAATGTAATGAATATTTCAGAGGATTCGTTCAGAAATTTCCTTCTCAACTGGATACAAAAATGGAATAAAACATACACACTAAACGTCTTCAGCAATATTTTGCTGAATTTTGCCGAGCTGAAGGGTTCAGCAAAATTTTTTGCTGAACTTTCAGCAAAGTTTGCTGAATTTCAGCAAAACGTTACTGGTGATCAGCAGAGTTTACTGAACAAATCAGCAAAATTTTGCTGAATTTCAGCAAAATTTTTGCTGAAGCCTACAGCTCGGCAAAATTCAGCTAAATTTTGCTGAAACCCTCAATCGATTTTTGGTGT
Organism: Aedes albopictus; assembly: GCF_035046485.1. Classification (NCBI taxonomy): domain Eukaryota; kingdom Metazoa; phylum Arthropoda; class Insecta; order Diptera; family Culicidae; genus Aedes; species Aedes albopictus. The sequence continues at coordinate 157,011,119 of NC_085138.1, read as the reverse complement.
GTAGGAATAGGTTATAATTGTCAAATTGTTGCTTCCATTTCAAAACTTGTTACTGTTGTGCTATTGTTAATAAGTTGATCAAAAATACAACATAAACAGTACTTGTACTTCAACAAAATATGTATTAGAAATGTAATTTAGTGAATGTATATAAAAAGCTTGATTATAACAAAATGAGATTGTCCAACAAAAATGGTTATGGAAAAGCTATGCCTTGATAATTTATTAATAACAAAACAAGATATAAAAATAGGATATGTGATTCCGTAGTTATTAACTTGATATTCTCCTCTGCTCGGGATCCCTCAGCAGTCTGAAGAACGTAGCTAAGCCATAACAGTGGTCTAGGACTGTACCACCTACGAATTTGAACGACTCGCTTAATGCTAATGCTTAATCACATGATACTTGATGAGACACAACCCGTACCGGTGATTCTACACCGAATAAAGCACTCGCATCCACTGGTCTCGGTCCTAGGCCAATCGCTTCCAGTCGTCCTTCTCAGCTGCAACAAGCCAACGTGTTCGCGGCCGTCATCGAAGCTGGTGGTCTCACCCTGGGTCTCTGTTGGATATAGTTTAAGCTTCGTTCCTCCGGTGTACGATTTACGTGCCCAGCCCAACGCAGCCTGCTATGTTTTATTCGCTATTCATCTCTATATACAGTCAACTTTCGTTCATTGCACTAAGCGCTTAGCCCAGTTAGTGAAAGACTTTCACTAGGTGGGCTGAGCTCTCAGCTGTCAAATAATCTCTAATAATAGTGATTCAGGGCTACCAATCTAGACAAATCGTACATATATACATTTGTTTGTTCAACATCACATTTAAGACAAGACATAATCAACAATAGTACGCCACAATACTCGGTTTGTGGCTGCCGCTCTCCATCCTCGGTCGCGCCCAATGCTCGTCCACCTGGTCCGCCCATCGTGCTCTCTGCGCTCCATATCTTCTTGTGCCAATCAGATCAGTTGCAAACACCAGGGTTGCAGGGTTGTTGTCCGGCATTCTTGCAACATGCCCTGCCCACCGTATCCTTCCAGTTTTGGCCACCTTCTGGATGCTGGGTTCGCCGTAAAGTTCAGCGAGCTCGTGGTTCATCCTTCTCCGCCACACAGCGTTCTCCTGCACACCGTCCTTAGCACGCGTCGCTCGAAAACTCCGAATGCTTGCAGGTCCTCCTCGAGCATGATCCATGTCTCGTGTCCGTAGAGGACCATCGGTCTTATTAGCGTTTTGTACATGGTGCATTGGTGAATCTTTTTCGACTGCAGTTCCTTCTGGGGCCCGTAGTAGGCTCGACTTCCGCTGATGATGCGCCTCCGAATTTCACGGCTCACGTTGTTGATTAGAATAACTAGCCACAGAAGTCCAATGTCGCGGCTGTTCGTGTGACTAACATCTAGTTTGCCACGTCCTTACAGCGTCATTAGCGGTGCTAGAAGTGTCAAATAAATTTTGTTTACCAAAACAAAATATCCTCTACAAGATGAATACTTAAAAACGATTATTTATTACAATTAGAGTTATCAATTTAATTAAATAGGAAAAGTGACAACAGCGCCATTGGAGTTCTAGTGTATTTCTATTCGTTGTTGTCAGCCGTCAGTAAGGATCCGAGGTAGAGACGAATTCCTCCACCACCTGGCAAGAGGACAGATTGGTGAAGTACTAGATTTGTAGTAATGAGCTGAATTTTTGTATGGTGAGAAGGCCTAATTTGATGCTGTTTGAGCAAAAATTTGGGTAACAGTGTTGTTGTTTTCTCCATTTCTTGCAACATAAACAACATAGTTATCCAAAGTTTTGCTCAAACAGTACCAAAATTAGGCAAGGAATCATAATACCCACGCTTTTTGCACCATTTCATGGCAGAAACGGAGAATTGACCTTCTCACTATACAAAAATTCAGCTCATTACTACAAATCTTGTACTACATCGAACGTGCCCCAGTATCCCCGTCTATACATTACTACCCAGACGGATCCGGTCGTGTTCGGTTCCGCCTACCAGCATGTACTTTGTTTTTAAGGCATTCACCACCAGTCCAACCTTTGCTGCTTCGCATTTCAGGCGGGTGTACAGTTCTGCCACCGTTCCAAATGTTCTGGCGATAATGTCCGAATGTCCATGTCGTCCGCAAAGCACTTAAATTGACCGGATTTGTGAAAATCGTACTTCGGCTCGCCGCATCACACCTTCCAGAGCAATGTTGAATGGGGCAGCAGGGACGAAAGTCCTGCCCCCCCGCTTCTAGTGGAAACTAATGCCGTTTTTCTTTTTGATCCAGTTCCAACCTGGGTTGGAACTGGATGAGATCACAGTTTCAACCCCAACCCGACTTCGGTTTCGCTTGTACTAAAGTTTATTTGAGTTTGTTTGACGTTTGTTTGTTTACACATTTTCCGCCAATCCAGTTCCAACCCAGGTTCAAAAAGAAAAACGGCATAAGTGAGAAACCAAAGACAGATCAACCTCTGAGGAAGGCCAACCCAGACAAAGTATTTTTCTAGGTGTAGTTCAGGGCATGCGTTTTCAAGCGACTCACAGATATCGGAACGAACTTACATTATTTTAATACAGCCATCAGCTCCATTGTATCCAACAGTAGTCTGTATCCGCCATTTGTCTCCGGCTCAGAAACGTATTTGAGGAACACCAGTAAATGGTCCCGACAGAACCAGCGATTGAATTACACTTCAACTGATAGGCTGTATTCGACCGTAGATTATCAAATAATTAAATGTATTAGCAGGATAAAAATCTTCACAAGCACTTAATTTTTGGTTAAATATTTCAATAATTTGATTGTTCACTTATTCACTACAATAATTCCTTCAACCCATAATAAAATATGTTATTTTGGACTAATAACTGTATAATGGAATCAGTATTTTTTATGTTATCAGCATAGCATGTTATGTTATATACTTGTCTGTCATAAGCGGCAAAATAACAAATATTATAACAAAAAAATGTTCCTGGAAGACCAATTACAACTTAATAACAGGAAATTTGTGAAATTGTTACTGTTATGTTATTCTTCATCACATATTTGTACATTCTGTCAACCCCTTCGCAAGAACCGGGTTGTAGAGGTCTCCGACAAGGAGAAGTGAGGAGATAGGCGCTGGGAGCTCAAGTGTGGGTGCTCCAGTCCACTTCCCGGCAAGCCAGCCAGTGGAGGTTATGGACGGAGCGTGGTTGCTGAGGGCTGTCAACCAAGATAACAAAGGACGATCCGCAATAGAGGTGGTTGACCAGCAGCTTGGCAAAATCATCGACTTTGCGTCCACTAAGTCGAATATAAGCAAGGACCTGAAAACGGCTTTGCTTCGACTTAGGGTGTCGATCGACGAGACCAAGCAGGAGCACGCGGATCTTGCGTTGCTGACTGCTGCAGCAGCGGAGCCTGCAAATGAGAAAGTGCCGAAGTTTACCCGGAGGCCTTCTCCTTCGCAGGAAATCCGAAACAGGTGGAAACGACTGCTCGCGACAAACGGGGCAAGCAATCACAGGATCGGTGCCCGCAAAGCCAGGCGAATCATTACCCCGAAAGTCGGTAATAATGCCGGAATATCGGACCCCAGCCAGGGTTCCTGGAAAGCTGGGAAGGGTGGGCCTGAAAAGGCTGGCACGTCCCGGAACGATGGGAACAAGGAATGGCGACCGCTGGTGGGCCCTCAGAAGCCACAGAGCAGGGCGATCCAAGGGGAGGACCCTCCTTGGACGAAGGTAGAGCGGAAGAAGAAGAAGAAGAAGAAGAAGAAGAAGAAGAAGAAGAAGAAGAAGAAGAAGAAGAAGAAGAAGAAGAAGAAGAAGAAGACGAGTCCGCAGGTAGTAGTACAGGACGCCAAGCCAGGGCGTAGGAGGACAAGTGCCAAGCGTGAGAAAGGCGACGCGATCGTCATCAAGACGGAACAGTCCAAGTACCCGGACGTCTTGAAGACGATGCGAAGCGACGCCAACCTTGAGGGTCTTGGTGCCGACGTACGCAGTATTAGACGTACTCGTACGGGCGAGATGACCCTGGAGCTGAAGCGCCAGAAGGAACACAAGGGCTGGCAGAAGAGGTCCTTGGTGAGGGTGTGCAGGTGAGGGCACTTACACATGAGGCGACTCTGAAGGTCAAGGACATTGATGAGATCACCGAAGAGGAAGAGCTCGTCACGGCACTGCGGCAACAGTACGATGTGCAGGTGGCCGCCGCAGCCATTACGCTACGGAAAGGGCCAGCAGGGACACCGATAGTTTTGGTTCAGCTACCTGTGGCGGACGTCAAAAAGTCCGTTAAAGTAGGGAGCATAAAGGTGGGTTGGTGTGTATGTCACCTGACATTCCACGAGCCACCAGAGGTTTGCTTCAGATCTGGAACCAGGACACAAGTCGTGGAATTACAAAGGCCCCGACAGGCGCAAACTGTGCAGGCGTTGCGGCGCTGAAGGTCATAAGGCTCTAAGCTGCGCGAGTCCACCCATCTGCATGTTCTGTACCAGGAAATCCTCGAAAAACAGACATAAGATGGATTTCGATGGATATCGCCATCATAGTGGACCCATACCGAGTACCTGCCGGTAACGGCAACTGGGTCGCGGATGGGTCCAGAAAAATGGCGGCGATATGTACGACGGGTAAATACCCCGTCCAGGAGTTGGTGTCTACTACCTATGAGGGCTTCATGGTCGCCAAAGTAAACGGGGCCTTCTTCTGTAGCTGTTATGCGCCTCCACGGTGGCCGATCGAGCGGTTCACGCAAATGCTGGAACGCTTGACGACCGTGCTAACAGGGCGAAGGCCGGTAGTAATAGCGGGTGACTTTAATGCCAGGGCCGTAGAATGGAGAAGCCATTTCACGAACCAGCGAGGTTAGATCCTGCTAGAAACACTGGCCATCTTAGATGTCGACTTGGCTAATGTCGCTACCAAGCGTACCTATATTCGAAACGGAGCGGAGTCAATTATTGACGTGACCTTTTGTAGTCCTGGCTTAACAAGTAGTTCGAACTGGAGAGTAGATGATGGCTACACTCACAGCGACCACCTGGCGGTTCGCTACAGTATCGACTACAACAACAGCAGACAGCGGATAGAAGAAGAGACGGCTAGGCCAAGGCCAAGCCCTCGCAGGTGGAAGACATCATACTTCGACGAAGGAGGCACTCCGCCGTGAGCGAAACTTACTCGGTTTAAACGGCGACGAGCTGGTAGCGGTGCTCTCACGTGCGTGTGATGCGACCATGCCTAGGCGAGTCCACCCTAGAAATGGGAGGCCACCGGCTTGCAGGTGGACCGACGCGATTGCGGACCTGCGCCGCGCCTGCCTACGGGCTAGGCGGCGGATGCAGCGAGCACGATCAGAGTAAGAGCGAAACAAACGGCGGGTGGTGTTCGCCGCTGCAAAAGCCACTCTTAAGACCGAGATAAGAGCAAGAAAAAAGGCCTGATTTGAGGGTCTCTGTCAGAGTGCCAATGCGAAACCGTGGGGTGACGCCTACAGGATCGTTATGGCGAAGACGAGAGGTGTGATGGATCCTACAGAGCAATCTCCAGAGATGTTGGAGGGGATCATCGGAGGACTTTTTCCGCGTCATGATCCTAGTCCTTGGCCTCCTTTCGTAAGACAGCCGGGGATTGGGTCTGCCGTTGAGGAGAGGGTCACCGATGTGGAACTTGCGGGGATTCCAAAGTCCCTTAGCGTAGCTAAGGCCCCAGGTCTAGACGGTTCCAAACCTGGTCTAAAAGGTAGCCAATGCAGAGGCTCCCGAGATGTTCAAGTCTGCTATGCAGAAATGCCCGAACGACCAATATGCTTGATCGACCCGACGGGGAAGGTGCTCGTAAAGATCATCCTCAATAGAATGTTGAGATACACTGAGCGTGTAAATGGTTTCTTGAGTAGCCAGTTCAGCTTCCGGAAGGGGAGGTCGACCGTAGACGCTATCCTGTCTGTTACAAAGACCGAGATAGCGTTCCAGTGTAAGAGGAGTGGGATTCAATACTGTGCAGTAGTGATAAAATGGAACGCGTTTAATGGCGCCAGTATGGCGGCTATTGCCGATGCACTCCTGCGACTGGGGCCATGTTCCAGTTGCTTCCAGAATCGAGTACTAGTTTACGACACAGAGGTGGGTCGGAAGTGCTTTCACATAACCCTGGTTCGGTGTTATGGAATGTCATGTACGACGAGGTGTTGAGGTTAGAGTTCCCGGTTGGGGTGGAGATCGACGGCTTCGCTGACGACATTACGCTCGAAGTCTACGGTGAATCGATCGAAGAAGTCTAGTTGACTACTGCCCACTCGATCAAAGTTATGGAGGCTTTGAAAACTGGAGTTGACTCATCACAAAACTGAGATGGTGGTTATGAACAACCGAATGTCGGAGCAGTAAGCGGGGATCAGTATAGGCAATTGCACTATCACAAGTTCCTACCTCATGCTTCCACGGGTCAATCGATTACAAAGACCGACAGCTAAGAGTTGTGTTCTTAGCTGATAGTGCTTCTGACTTCAGCTAGATTGAGGAGGTACAGCTCGAGCTTCTGTTCACCAAGAAAGTGCGACTCCACGTCTGTTTTGTTTTGTCATCCAGCGGCTGAGTAAGAAATGCTACATCATACTCGGCTAAATTCAAGGTGCAAGCCAAGCCCCATCGGCGTGGGCGTCCCAGTGTCCCCTCCGGCGACACAGGAGTGTTGACGTAGGCCCAAAAAGCCACCCCTAAAAATCCCCACTTCTAATAACATAGAAGAAAACACGAATCGATACAATCGGCAAAGACCCACACGACGAAAAAAGGATTACGATTGGAAACTTAGAACATGGAATTGCAAGTTATTTGGTTCCGCGGGATGTGATTGGATAATCTACGACGAATAAATACTTCCTTGCAACTTCGACTTCGTGGCGCTGCAGGAACTGGACTAGACAGAAAGTTTGTACAGAATTGGGACGCTCAACGACCTTGAAGTTTGTATGGGAAAACTTGGCAAAATCAAATCTTCAAATATATGCAGAAATCGTAAGATCTTGAACTTTATCTTAATGAAACTTAACTTGTTAGTTGAAAATTTGTACAGATAAATTGTGTTTAAATCTCTAAATAGACCGCTCAAAACATCGGAGCAGGGTCCACCAAAATGTTAACTAAACATCTTCTTTCGACAGACTTGCCGAAGTGTTCGCTTCATGAATTGAACAGTCCTAAGCGTCTCCCATTGCACTGGTCAACAGCTGAAACCTATGTACGTCTAATTACACAGTCGATGAAATTTACCTTATCATCATTTTCATGCCTTGTCATCCAGACAAAAAATAAGAAATTCTGAACACAGATAATTTCGAACCTAATATGGTGTGGACGTGTGGCGGTCGATGGTACAATACGCAGTGAGATAAACATTAAGTCCGCCAAAGCACTTGCAATGGGTGGTGCTATCTGCTCTGCGTGTATTTAATGTTAGATGATACAAATAACTAGTAGGTACCTAAGCGCCTCGTTTGCGAATCATTCTCAATTGATAAGATTCTCATGGGTGCCATCCCGAGCAAAATATGTTCAGAATCTAATTCGAACATCCTTTATTTACTACAAAAGTCACCCTATAGATTGCATGCAATGCTGAAACAAACCTATAGGTACATACTCGTTACCCGGCATTCCAGAATCTGATTGTATAATCAATCGTTCGAATATCAGTACATTACCGTGAGTGGTGAAATCGCGCCCCAGCGGAATCAATTGACTCAACTGCGGAGTGCGAAATATCAGCAGCATCATGCCCGTCCCGCTAGCACCCTATGATTTAGTCAAACAGCAGCGTTCGTGTAACATAGACGTGTACGGGACACGCGAGTGGTCAGTTTGACATTTTTTTTCTAGTTCCTCGGCTCGAACTTGGTATTCGCAATTACTCTCGGCACCAACTAACTAACCCATCATCAATCATGGCGTTCAACAAAGATGAAATGCACGCACCCAAGTGGATGGATAGTGCGTTTTTCGAAAAAGTGCTCAAACAATCGGAAAACGATCCGGGTCTGGTGGTGAGCGAGTCGAAGATAATCCCGGGAACCAAACCGGGAGATCACTTTGCGAGTATCATTTTCCGCGTCACTGTCGCGTACACCAGCCGGGGACAGGACCACGAGGTGTCGCTGATCATCAAGACCATCCCGGAGCAGGAGGGTCTCAAGCGGGACCTGCTCAAGGATGGGGAGATCTTCGAAACGGAAACCATCATGTACCAGACGGTGATCCCGGAGATGATCCAGCTGCTGCGATCAGTTGGAGATAATACGGAGTTGGGACCGAGGTAAGAAAGGGTAGAGGGAGAATAGTCAAGGTTATGCTGACGTGTGTGACGCGGCAGATGACAAAAGTAATTGCTATTAGCGTGTTTTTTACGCGTGCCGCCAAAGCGGAGGCTGTATGCGTAGCGTTTTAATATTTAGGAAACTTAATAGTACATTTCCAGTCTGATGATCATCCTTAGTTGAAGGTATAATTAAGGTTTCTTCGTATTATTCTTCTTGGCCCTACGTGCCCATTGGAACTGGGCCTATCTCTCTTTAACTTAGTGTTCTTTGAGCCCTATTACACTTATTTATGAAAGGGCTTTTTATCTGCCATTTTTTTACGACTTTGTATATTGTGTGGAAAGTACAATAATGCATGATTATGAACATATGCCCATGATGTCGTGAAAATTTTACGACTGGAACGGAAATCATCCTTTGTGAACTTCGCAGAACAATGAACTGTGTAAAAGTGCATACTTTTGAGTCATAAGCGTTTTTTTCTAAATCGTTAAGAAAAAGAAAAAAGCACTTAAGAATGTTCTGCCCATAACCGCACAACAGTAATATTCGAAAAAAATAGGCATTGGAGAAAACTTTAGAAAGTATAGAAATGAATCGAAATTTAAAAAATTTCCCATAAATTTGTCGTCAGTCGTATAGCAATAACATTTTCAACAGCACTTCCTTTTTTGTCTTTATTAACGTGGCTTTTCGCCCTAGGTGAGTTCGCCACGAAAAACAACACTTCCTGTATGCTGGGGGAATTGTCAAAAAAATAAAACAGACCTCAGTATGATTGATGTCACGCTTCAAAGCCAGTCTATTTTCCTAGTGTGACTGTTATGCGGTCACATTGCATTGTTCAATGAGACAAAAGTACTTGGTATTTTTTCATTTATTCTTGAACAAACTTGATTTTTTTTATTCAAGTGGTCGAAAGCCGATACTAACTCAATACAGTGGTAGACATTCGTTTAGCCGAGGCATATTTTTTTCTATTTTTTTCGCAACTGTAATAATTATATGTTCCTTTTTAAGTTTTGGAGGATCTTCTAGGTAATTTGCATTAGGCAATGGGATGAAACTATATATTATTTATTTTATGGCCATAAAATACAAGAAAAATAGAAAATTTGCCTAGACATTCGTTTAGCCAAATTGTACATTTTTTAGAATTCCATAATAAAAACTATCAAATTTCGAATAATATCCAACACAATCATTTTGTATGGTGACCTGCATTATTGCAAATCATAAATTTGATCGTTTTCAGAAGTATTGCCATATTAATTTTACATGCATCTCATATAAGTAAGTTATAATATTGAAAATGTTTTTCGTAGATGTTTTCATCGGAAGTGTTTTAAAAGATTCCAATAAAAGTATCACGACGAACGCAGGCCGAAAATCTACGAAAAACAAAGTGCCTAACAGAAAAAAATGCCGCAAACCATCAAAAAATCACGTATTTAAGCATTGTTTTGATGAAATATGATAGTTTAACTTACATAAATCACAGCGTTTACTACTATTACATCTTCTAATTGCTCCCAATATCTGCTAGACTGTATTCTGGTTGAAATAACATACATTGGACGTCTCACATTTTGAGAAATGGCACCCAAAGTGTTCAAATTTCTAGCATGCACTAGGCTCAGTGTACCAGTTATGGCTATAGTACCTCAAATTCGCCATAGTTGATTTTCAACCTTTAAAGATATGAATCAACAAGAAAAAATTCGTGAACAATAGATCACGATCACAAAAGATGTTTTTTTTTTTTGTTTTTATTTATGTGTATTTTAACTGGTTGCTAATTCTACACTCATCACGAAAGATGATTGCAATCATTCAAACTTCACATTTTGCTCAAATTATGGTAGAAATAATCATTTTCCTTAACTTTTCGGCCTCCTTGCACCCTATTTCACCATAGTGTACCAGTTATGGCAAATCCCATAAGGAATGCATGTAAATAGTGCGAAGTGTAACCCAAATAAACAAATGTGTCCATAACTGGTACAGGGTTCCTATCATTGGCACACGCCGTCATAAATACTAAAAGTAGTTTTGGCTCCGGTTTTATATTTTTCCTGAAAAGTATGGAAACTAATCTATCATTTGACTTATTGTTTACATTCGTCGGTTTTCTTCTTATTTTTGTAGAAATAGTTTTTCTTAGGTGGTGCGATAACTGGTACAGGCACCCTACTTGTTTCAGAATTTAGACATTCTTTTCAAATAAATCATGTTAAAAATGAATGTGGTTCAAATCTAAGACTCATTTATAATATATTTCTTAAAATAGAATGAAATAAGCCAATGTTTTGACCATGTCATGCATTTTTGTATGACCATCTGCTTTAAAATAAACAGGGTTCAAAATTTCCAACTCTTCTTGCAGTTCTTTCGTTTGGCAGTCTTCTAATTCATTTGGTTATGCTAGTATTATACAGTTATACGTCAGAGGCATTAGGATACGTCTATACGAACTATTTATTTTAGCTTTTATCAATCCCATTTTGATGTTTAACCAACCGAAAACCTATATACTTTGTTTTCTCACGACATTTTATGCAATAATTTAAACATTTCCAACAATAGTTTTGTGTCATATTTTAAAAACAACTAATCTAGCTAACATTAGAGTATTTACAGAAAGCATTTTGGCAAAATAAATTAATTTATCATCGTTTCTCCTTATCGGGACAAATTTTTATAATATTTCTTCCAATTTCACAAATAAATAAACTTTTAAGGTTAATTATCTTGCTAACACGTCATAAACTAAATGCCAAGACAAATGTTTTTCAGAGTTTGTTATATAAGTCATGAATGGTCAAAATTTCATTGCAATCGATTCATTGAATCCGGAGATATGACGGCTCAAAGTTGGCTATCGGATAATTATGGATTTTTCAAGAATCGTTGTAACTTAGTGCAAAATAGCCCGATATTTTCCAAATTCGGACCACTGATACACAACTAGTTGATAAACTTACAGTGAAAATTTGAGATTTTATGATGCATTTTTAGAATAGTTACAGCTAGTTGAACATTTTTCGAAAAATGAAAATTTTGCCTGTCCCGATCATTTTGTCTATCCCCTGTACATGTTTTTTAGCCAATTAGTCACATATTTTTGTATAAAATTCAATATTTTGCGAAACTGCGTACTAGACGAACTAAGGATTCCTTTGGGAATTACTCCAGAGATTCCTTTGGAAATTCTTCCAGTGAGTTTTTGGGAATCTTTTCAGGAATTCCTTCAAGATACTTTTAAGAATTTTCTCGGAAATTTAATGATTCCATTAAGGATTTCTTGGAGGATTTCTTTACAAATTCTTGAAGGGATTCAAGGCTTTCAGCGTATGGTTTTACAAGAAAAAAGGAATGCTAAAGGAACTCCTGTAGGAATTCGTTCACAAAGTCCTCTATGAAGGGTTTTAATCATTTTTGCTGAGATGCATTCGGAAATTTCTCCAAAGTACCATGTTCTCACAATTTCACTTCATGAGCGTATGGGCATGGATTTAATTCCCTGCCCGTGTTTTTTTACTTTTGATAATAAACAAGATTTTTTTTCTCTGATACCAGTATGAGAATTTTGTCAGAAATGTTTTAAATTTTCTGCAAAAAAATAAATGGCCATAACATCCAAGAAGCACTTCCTACAATTACGCTGAAAAATCATCCCATAAAAAATTAAAGATCTGGAAGATTTTCTTGAGAAATTCCTTGGTTGTTGTATTGATATTATTGAGACATATTCTAAAAGTGTTCCTGAAATAATCCTTGGAAGTATTGTTCATGAAAAGGTTTTATTGCGGACATTTCTGAATAAATATGTTTGAAGAAATTCTTCAGACTATAGCCTACAGATATTCCTGAAGCAATGCAAAAAGACAGGACAAATTCTTGGATATATTTCATGAGAAATCCTTAGAATCTTTTTAAAGAAATCCTTCATGACGAAAACATTGGAGGTATTCAACGAACTATACTCCCGTAGGAATTCAGGCAAAACTCGCTTGACGATTTCTTGAAAATTCCATTCGCGCATTCCTGAAGAACCCTCTGAAAGCATATTTAAATAAATCTCTGCTGAGTATATCTGAAAAAAATCCCTAATCGAGTTCTCGAAAAATTCTTGAATGATTTCATGAAAAAAAATCTTCTTGATACCGTAAAACGGGGTATCACTAATCAGCGGGGTGACATTGATCGGCTTGACCGACCTACTGAAGTGTTAAAAACAAACATTTTGAATTGCATCAGTTTCTGCTAGAATAATATTTCGTAATCAAATGACATGATATTCATTGAAATTTCATAAAAATTCATTGAATTTCATAAATATTCAAATAAATCGATTTATCCTTAACTGTGTTTCGTAACGCAATAAAATACATTGTCAAACATTCTCGAATACTAGATACAATATTAGGTTAGGAAACAATGTATAACTTCAATATGATATCAGAGAGTTAGATTCAATAAACGAAACTTTTATGAAAGTGCACTTTTTCAATAAAATATACGATTTATTCAAAGTAGGCTATCAACTCCTTAATTCATTGCCTATCTCCATGTTTTATTCCCAGTTTAGAGGATTTTAATCTTAAAATAACTCAAAAAGGACATAAGTAGTAAGAGTTTAGACAACATATTTGAAATCAGAGACCCCAAATTTAGTAAGTAAGGGTACATTGTATACATTGCAGTAAGGGTACACAAACGAACATTGATCACTGGCATGATCAATGTTACCCCAAATCAACTGAAACGAATCGGTCAATACTATCAGTGCTGGGCCGACCCAGGACACAAGAGATTCTGGCAATCCCAGGGTCGGTTAGCTACTGGGTAATCAAGGACAGGCGATACAAAAACCTTACCAAGAAAAAGCTACCGATCGATAGAGCTTGTGATGAAAACAAAACAGAACAATACGACATTGATTTTTCATTAGGGCCTAACTGACATTTTCGAGTTCTCTTCATCGATCCTCTCTTTGTGTTATTACAGAATGTGTATTGAGTTTTCCATGTTGCTATAGAAACAAAAAGAATAATGATTTTGTTTGTTTTGATCAGGTTATTAGCGAAAGAGAGAGTCGACGAAGAGAAATCGATCAAGTCAGTTAGGCCCTTATGAAAAATCATTGTCGAATACATAGGCAGTCGGGTGCCTGTAACTTTTGCCAGTCTTGGTAAGGTGGTGTGAACTACCAATCAAGCCGATCTGTTTAAAAGCACAGGTCGTACGGCAGAAGTTTCACGCATTCGATGTTTTCGTTCAATACATGGCCCACTTGTCTAATTTCACCTTCTATAAATTTTCACACTTGTTCGCAACCTAGCGAATACTATCATATCTATCATATCATTATCCAATTTGATCTCTACTCCCTTCACTCTGAGTAGAAAAAGACCAATAAAGCCATAAATGGATTAAGTTATAAATAGAATACGGTCGATAAATCAGAATAAGTCTGTCAATTTCTTGATTTTGCTTTGGCTGACCAAGCCATGTGGGAAATTACAGTGTTGAACACTTTTCATAAATCAAAACTGAATTTGTTCATCGAGCACATGTTCTGTTGTGCACATGGATGTCAAAGCTTTTTATAATAACTCACATAGTTCTTAATTTCGCTACTACGTGACGCTAGTGTACATAGTTACTTCTGGTATTACTTTGGTGAGGTATATCGTAAATGTTCTCCGAAGTATGAACAGTATGAAAAGTCTTTTCGAGTAGCTTAACATATACTCAGAGGGCCAGTTGCTTGTTTTGAAAAGATAAACTAGTAACGTTTGCTTCAACCAGAGAATTATACAAGAAAGAGCGAAAGTTTTGATCAATGTAACCCCGGATTACGGTACTAAAAAAAAATCGGAGGATGTCCTGGAGAAATACTTGTAAGAATTCCCTGACAAATTCTTGAAGGATTTCCAGACAAAAAAGCTGAATGTATACCAGAAGAATTTCATGGTGGTAAAAAAATAGCTTTAAAATTTTGAAGATAACTGTTCAGGAATCCATAAACCCGTATTCTTGCAAATATTCCTCATCAAAATCATTGGAAAAAATTACAGGAGAAAATCATGAGTGAAATTCTCGATTTTTTTTATAAATCCCGGGAGATATACAATACATGGAAAGGAGGTTTTCCTGGAACAATCCCAAGAGTTATAGGTATCTGAAGATATTCCAGAAGGTATTCTTAAAGTAACAGTTGAAGGTGCAATAAAAATATCTTAAATAAATTCTGATACCTGATCGTGCTAGAGTTTCCAGGTATACGATTTGGGTACCAGAACTTAATATGTGCAACGAGGTGGAGAACATTTACGATATACCTCACCAAAGTAATACCAGAAGTAACTATGTACACTAGCGTCACGTAGTAGCGAAATTAAGAATATGTGAGTTATTATAAAAAGCGACCAAAGTTCTGAATAAATTTGCCGAAGGTAATACCTTCATATCTTACTTAAATTTCGAGGTTTGTATTTCGGATTCTATATGCAATCCATCAACTGGAAGTACCCCTGCGTAATCCTGAACAACTTTTCCGAAGATCGTACCTTGCTATGTGACTCTAATTTCGTGCTGTATCCCATCATAGTTGTATCGGAAGTAACTATGTACACTACCGCCACGTGGTGGTAAAATTCAGAACTATGCGGTCCCTCACCTGGAAGTGTTTAAAGTCCTGAACAACTTTGCGGAAGATCGTATCCTCCTACCCGAGCAGAAGGGAATACCTTGCAGTAATCATTTGGCACTATTATTTGCCTTGCTTGCCAATACAGTGCTAGGGTAGAACTGACCTGCTCTGCGGGGCCGTATAATAGCCCTATGGGGTGATACACAAATTATGTATGTCACGCAAAAACCGAATTTTTTCAACTCCCTCCCCCCTATGTCACACTTTTTGTATGAAACCTCGCCATTTTTATATGGATCTTCACGTCCTGCGAAACTCCCCCCTAAAAGCGTGACGTA
This sequence comes from Aedes albopictus, assembly GCF_035046485.1. Lineage (NCBI taxonomy): Eukaryota > Metazoa > Arthropoda > Insecta > Diptera > Culicidae > Aedes > Aedes albopictus. The sequence continues at coordinate 156,995,800 of NC_085138.1, read as the reverse complement.
ATTTGTACATGGCCCCATATAAGGTTAAAAAGTCGAAATAAAGAGCTCGGTTGCTTGGGAAGAGCAACCTATGCGCTAATACCTAAAGTTGTTATTGATAGGTTATTCTAGGAAATGTTGTGAGAACATCATGTACTTGAGCATAGTTTTGTTTAATTTGGTAACATTTTCAACATGTTTTTTTATTACATCATAGAGTTATCGAACAAATGTACAGTTTAATACTAAGAATTATTATTGCTTTGGTATTTAATAACTGTTCGATAATATATACAGCACTTGAAATTCGAAGAATGGATTTATTGTTGTAATAACCAAACATGTTATTTCCTAAGTATTATTCATACAAAATTATGGCATTCATTTTTGTCATTTTGCCTCTTCTTACTACGTAACAAAGGGCCATTCGAGATATGATAGTATTGAGTTTCAATACCTTGATATGTTACACAATTGTTATTCTTTTCTGCATGAATTATTTGCTATAGCTCATCAAAGTCATACGGGAAGTAACTATGCACACTAGCACCACGTGGTGGTGATTTTAAAACTAGTGCTCGTAGTTCTGAACCACTGCCTGAGTTGTACTTTTCTATCTTACATGAATTTCGTTCTATATCTCACAAAATTCTCGCCGGAAATAACTTTGTACATTAGCGTCACGTGAAAGTTGTCAAGCCGGCTTCATCGACGGCCGGTCGACAACGGACCAGGTTGTCACCGTACGGAAAATCTTCCAGAAATGCCATGAATACCAAGTCTCAACGCATCGACTGCAAGACGGCATACGACAATATTGACGGCATAGAGCTATGGAAAATCACTGTCCAGAATGACTTTTCCGAACAGTTCACTAGACCTAGACAGATCAAAGAAATGACGATGTACAAAACACTGATAAGACTGTAGTTATAATAACTGGTTTCTACGGACACGAGATCTGGACTATGCTCAGGGAGCACATGCAACCACTCCAAGTCAGCCAGAAATTTGGTTGGTATATCCAAATTGCAACTGAAATAGTCAAACATATATAGCACCAAAGAAATCGTATTCAATGCACGAAACAGGCATATACATACTAAAGTGGAGGCCATATCGAAACATATATACGATTACTGCGATTCCATCCAACATGATTTACGATTTCTCGAAAATTTCTACGATTTCGCCGATTTTATTCGTCTAAATATACGATTATACCTGATCTTATTACGATTGAGTGTACCAATATACGACTCAAGATTCTCCAATAAAAAAAACAATTCAGTAACAAATTTCGAAAACGACGTATAGTCAATTAATCAATGGTGTAGCATTGATTAGACCAGGCCCACTCGTGGGCTTCATGCTACACACGCAACAGCACGTCGTTAACGATTTTTAATTTCGTTATCCACCCATTTTCGCACCAGTCGTTCGTTTCCATGTGAGTAAAATAATGATCGGTCGCCTTTGCGCACCGGTGGTCTCTATTCTATCCGTACCATCGGTTTTTTGCACTTCTGTAAATCATCGCAATATTTTGTGTATTTCTATGGTGTTATTGCAAATCTTATTCAGTATAATAATCTGTGCTCATATTTTGAAAGAAGGGGGTTTGGATAAGACTGGAAACAGTTAGTAAAAATTGAACTCAAATAAATAATTCCCTTGGAGATTTGTACCAGTTTTGGTGCGTTTAAAGATATTATTTTCCCAATAATGTATGATTGTATTTAATCTCGGAATTCATGCAATCTTCTTTTTTAATTATGTATTTGTTGCTTACTGTATGACTTGTAGGTTGAATTTTTATCTAAAATAATATCCATCTCTTCGATATCCATGTTGCCTTTCTCGCAAGAAATTTATCTAAATTTGAGATTTTGAGTATCTTTTTAATAATTAGGTTTATTGAATAATTACATTCCTTGCATTTCCAACACATTTATAACGTACACTACCCGTCATAAGTACGGACTCACAAAAAGTATTGTAACAATATTGCATCACTCTGACTCACCTCGGTATCTCCAAAACCTGAGGACTCACAAAGATGCTGTCTTCAGGAAAGTTATTCAGGAGCCCAAAAGCAACAACTTTTCGGAATGCGGCATTTTTGTAGGTGATCTAGTTTTAGAGATATCGAGGTGAGTCAGGGTGATGCAATATTGTTGCAATACTTTTTGTGAGTCCGCACTTATGACGGGTAGTGTAGTTGTCTCCTTTAAAACTTCGCCTAGGTCAAGATTTTTGAATCCTGGTCATAGTAGAAGCTGTCTTCTGTTAACGTAGTAGCAATTGCCCCTGGGTTGCCAGCATAGCAACCACCATTGTTATTTTTTCATAACAGATTATTCCACTGTAACACTCCAACCAGTACGGCGTCTTAAATAAAGCTAGTCGTCATTTCTCAAGTGTCCGTGTCCTTACTCGAAGCCAAGTCCCTCAACAGGTTATGGGCCCAGCAGAAGGATCTTGCCTGCGCAATTCCGCAGTTTCGTGGAGACACTGGAAGATACGAGAACTGGAGCTACCGTGTCAGGCTATTTTTGGAAGCGGCTGGAGTCTCGGAGGTGCTGACGGAAGATGTTCCGGATCAAGTAACCGAGAGGACCAAATTCCCGGAGAAGGACCGCAAGGGAAAAGCGCTGTTGGTAAGCTGCCTGGCGGACGACTGCCTAGAGGTCGTTCGGGAGAAATCAACGTCGAAGCTGATGTGGGAAGGTTTGGAGGCAACGTATGCGAAGAAGTCGATTACCAACCAGACCCTCATCCGGAAGCAGCTGGCACGGCTGCGCATGAAGAGTGGAACCAAGATGAGAAGCCACTTCATCGAGTTCGAAGGGTTGGTAAGAAAGCTGAAAACGGCAGGTGCGAACTTGGTCGAAGCAGATTTGGTGTCGCAGCTGTTTCTAACGTTACCGGACTCATACGACCCGCTTGTGACAGCCTTGGAGAATATGAGTGAGGAAGAGTTAACCTTGGATCTCGTCAAGCAAAGGCTGTTGGCAGAAGAGTTGAAGCGTGCGGACCGAGTGGAAACTGAGCATTCGGACTTTGAAGAGGAAGTACCTGCAGCTTTTACAGGACACCAGGAGAAGCAGCAAAAGTTTACCGGAAAATGTCACGGCTGCGGTAGAAGGGGGCATCTCAAAAGGGATTGCAGCTGGCAGAATCATTCCGAAGTTTGGTCTCAGGAGAGGAAATCTGTGAGTTTCATGGTAGATAACGCATCAAGGCTATATGAAACTGAAGATGATCGCCAAAACGCCACCTATGCAGGAGAACCCGAAAGTGATGATGAAGATTGGTTTCGCAAAGGTGATAGAGGAGACATCGCTAGTGCTGATGACCACAGACGAGCAGATGCTTGTGCAAGGAGACCGGACAACCCTAGAAACACAAGGAGCCCGGAAGATCAGGTGCAGTATAGGCAAAGCTGGCAGGAAGGCAGTACACTAGGGAAGATAATCGGATACTTCTCTGGCTACAGATCAAACTATGAAAATTTGTTTCGGCTGAACGGACCCAAGCCGACATGAGCTATGCTGTCATTTAGGGGTGGCCGATTGAGGGGGGGGTGTTAACGTAGTAGCAATTGCCCCTGGGTTGCCAGCATAGCAACCACCATTGTTATTTTTTCATAACAGATTATTCCACTGTAACACTCCAACCAGTACGGACGTCTTAAATAAAGCTAGTCGTTATTTCTCAAGTGTCCGTGTCCTTACTCGAAGCCAAGTCCCTCAACATCTTCTAACAGTCTGCGATAAGTTTGCGTAACCTTTCTTCATAAACGTGTATTTTAACTTCAGCTTATTCTATACTCAGTCACAACCTTTTAGTTACAAAGCATCAATCGGAAATCTTAATATATATTGCGATCCTTTGGATGCTGGTATATGAATATTTTGTTGGAAGCAGATTCTATGCGCTTGAAGTAGACTGCGTATTTGTCAAAGTACAAATCAATTATTAGTTTCGAAACGATCGGCCGAATCAAAAACTAAAGGTGTGATTATGAACAATCGTAACTATTTTTATAAGAAAATCAATACATTTTCGTTATGCATGACCCTAAAATTGGCGAAGAAGGGAAAACATTATTCATAATATACTTAAGCAAAGCTTGTCAATTTAAACCTATTATTTTTCTGCGTTTGTATAGTCACTCTATCACAATTGTATGTCAGACAATTTGTTGTGTAATTCGTGTAATGATCTATGATATTGTTTGGTTGAAAATTTCAAAGCAAGTAAAAATAAAATTTTTAAACATTTGATGCAAACTAAAATAAATTCCTACCTATACAAAACAAGAAAATCATTCTCTAGAAACTATATACCTGGCAACAAATCCATACTCATGTTTTTTCGTCTCCTCTTTACGCTACCCAGAGAGCTAAACGCGAGACAGCGCACGAGCCTACGGATAGAGACCGTACTTTGCGTGTCTCTATATTCTAAGCCCTGCTACGAACCGTACGTAAACTTTTCGCTTTCGAGCCCTACTTAGCAGCGACCGGTGCGGTTCACTTCTTTGTTCGGGGCTCTACTTAACGTTAAAACGCTTGATTGAGCCCATGAGTGGGCTTGGTCTTATACGTCGTTTTCAAAATGTGTTACTGAATTGGTGTTCAGTGGGAATCGAACTTAGGTCATTTGATTGAATACTGCGCGTTATCTCAATTGGCTATATTGCCAAGTTGGAAAGAGAGAGTTCAAAGTGAATGGCATGAAACGAATAAAAATTAGCATAATACGGTGCGAGACTTGTGGTGGGAGCGTTGTTGTTGTGCATTGAGTGGCACCAAATGTGGTGCGGTGCAAGAGGCCCGGAATTGACATCGTTGTTGGAATCTATGCATCGCTTATTGTAAGTCATCTGCTGTATATAAATAGTGTGAAAACCTATATATTTGGTTTAATTCATTGGTACCATGGTTGGGATGTATCAACAACAACAAAAATACAAATTTGTGATGAATACCATGTTTTCCTTTTCTCCATCATACAAATATGTAAACAAAACTATTAACGATTTCCGAGATTAAGATACGACTATTAAAAGTGCAGTAACGATCATATGCGACTGTAAAAATGAATATACGATTTCTACGATTTCGTTCACTTCGTATACGGTGCAAGTATGACGCAAACGATCAATATACAACATTGTTATAGTTGTATACGATTTCACCGATTTTCATCATACCTTAAGGTTGCAAGCTCGATTTAGCAGATTCATATACGATGTGAAGCGACGATTTCCACGATTCAAAGAAATCATATATACGATGCTAGTGAACTTGCAGCTTGACACTGAGTATGTACTTTTTTCACGATTCTACACGATTCTATGCGATCCTACCGATAGTATCTCGCACCTTTAAGGATCGGAGACGACTATATGAAACAAAACCGCAATTGTAATTCAATTTGGCATGAAATGCGATTTTACGCAATCATTGTCAACAAATATACATATTATTATACAATTTTGATTCAATATATGAAAATATACGATGTTTTCCACACAATGATTTACGATATGTGGTTGGCTGGGGTGCTCGAGCAGGAGAATGGCGTGTGGCGGCGAAGAATGAATCACGAGAACGCTACACTCTACGGCAAACCTAGCATCCGGGAAGTGACAAATGCTGGAAGGATACAACGGGCATGTTTTGAGAATGCTGGACAACAACCCTGCAAAGCTGGTGTTTGCCAGCGAATTTTTGAATCATCCCTCGTCGGATTTTGAACTGGGCGGAGCTGTCAAAAGCAGTTGCCCAGCTGTTAAAAGGTGATTTCAAAAAATCTCTTCGAAATTGATTTTAGCTATCAAAATGAAGTTCTAGAAAACTTAATAAAAATCGAATGGCTCAGAAAAGGTGCTCTTTCATGTAAATTGAAAAATCAATATTTTTTTTAATTATAAAACCTAATTAGGCAAGGAATTATAATACCCACGTTTTTGGGCCATTTCATTGTAGAAACGGAGCATTTACCTTCTCACCAAACAAAACCCAAGCGACACACAACTTCTGTGCAACCCTTACATACGCTGCCGTGAATGTTTTGTTATCATGTGTGTTGCTTGGGAAATTGAGCTCATTACTAAAAATCTAGTACTTCACCGATCGCGTCCTATACAATTTTATCAAGATATATAATGATGTTATACTAAGTAAATGAATGAATATTAGATATTTGTTTAACAATTTCCCTGGGGTTCTTGGAGTCAAACTAATTCATACTCTCCATTACAGTAATCATATCTGTTTTGCCATTTCGCGCATCCAATGTCAATGTTCTCCAGCTCTTTGAAAAGTTCATTACGGGCATCGACGTACCGTTTTGTCACGAGCAATCTTATCACAAAATAATCAAACAGACAACCTAAATTGGCCGATTGTTCAAATTATGACATTGGTCACGCCAAAATGAGTCAGATATAGGTACTCCAATCACTACTTATAATCTCCGGTTGTCCCTCATTTAATCGGCTCGTTTTAATGATATCTCGGGCTAACCATGTGATGCAAAGGAAGTCATTAGAGATTAAAGCCATTTCGGTCGACACGTCGCGTCAATTCGTGGGTACCAACTGTATGGATGAGCTACGCCAATGTGATTGCTCACAATCAAACCTATACGAATAGAAATGCTGCCAATGCTAAAAGGCGGACGATTCTGGCATGGTTCAACATTGACGCTATTTTTTACGCCTTCACAGCTGTAAAGCGAAAAACGAAGTGCAGAAGTGTGTGTTATTTTGCAATGATCATTTATTGAATTTTCACATCAGAGCAATAGCATGAAACAGCTCACCCATTATGTACCTTTGTATATCTAGTGACCAATGAAGGTTGACCGCAGCTACCGTTGGCTTGAGGATAGGGTCACAGTACATCTCTAGGGTCGCCCTACTTATCCTTGTTATTCACGTATTCATGAAAATACTTTAGTTGACCTTTTCACTCTCCTCTGATCCACTCACCCTAGCTACCCAAGTAACACACTTGTCACAGAAGAATCACGGCATCGCAGGTTATTGTTGCGCAGAAGTCACTATGACTTACTTCTAACAAACAAATACTTACTTGCTAGAAGTAAGTCACTATAACTTCTGCGCAACAAGTGTGTTACTTGGGTACCTTCACTCTACTTCACTTCACCCACTTTCTTAAGACTGTTCTGACCTTCTTCCTTTGGGACCCCTTTCTCCTGTCGCTATCCTCCATTGTTCACTGCTCCAGCTCCTTCTCGGTCCACAGTTCAAATGCAACCTTTGCCGCCTGAATGAACCGGGATGTCTGCGATCACTGGAAAACGAACCTCTGGTAGGTCTTCAGCCGGGTCTACCGGATGACCGGTACATCACCCGCCCCATATGAAAGCTGTTCAACGGTGGAAAGTTATCCATTTTGGGGTTAGGGTTCCAATATGACCCACAGTGGACACTTCCCATCGGACTTCACTAGTATCGATCACTTGGGCAAATGGCCGTTTTTTGGTCAAATGAGGATCTCCAAGATCCTAATGGCCTCCTTTTGCTACCACCGTCTACGTCCATGTTTCAGGAAAAGTAGTGAAGTAATCTGGTGGCTAATGTTGAAGGATAATGGTAGCTGCTATTTATGGCTGCGTTCTTTTCTGGTGACTAGCAAACACAAAGAATAGAAACATACAACACAAACACTTTCCTGAATATTGATTAAACAAACAGACGAAAACTACACTAGACCGCGACAAAATCTCGCCAACCTGCTGAGGGACTAATGCGTACCGTTACAATCTCTCCGTCGCTGGTTATCCGGATGTCCTGCCATAGAACGAAGGACAGACGAAAAAAATCCCGAAAACTCGCGCAACGCTGAGTATGTCTCCCGCTGTCGAACGAAGCACAAAAGCGAAAAAAAATCAAAGGAACCACCAAATCTGCACAAGCGAATCTGTATGTTTCCCAGCTGCCAATAATGTATCGCACACTCATAACCTTGCAATTATCAAACTATTGGCCGCGGCAATAATTTTATTGGCGATCCATGCTTTCTCTTCCAAGCTTTTTTTATGCAGCAACACCTGTAAAGCTAACAACCGTCTTCTTTCATCCCCTCTCTCTTGAGTAGAGGAGCGGCTGAAATTTCTATCCAATCAAATTACATTCCAGGTGTTTACAGAAGAACTTATCAACTCCTCTCCTCTCCTCTTCTTGGCGTAACGTCCTCACTGGGACAATGCCTGCTTCTCAGCTTAGTGTTCTATGAGCTCTTCCACAGTTTTTAACTGAGAGCTTCCTCTGCCAATGACCATTTTGCATGTGTATATCGTGTGGCAGGCACGAAGATACTCTATGCCCAAGGAAGTCAAGGAAATTTCCATTACGAAAAGATCCTGGACTGACCGGGAATCGAACCCGTCACCATCAGCATGGTCATGCTGAATACCCGTGCGTTTACCGCCTCGGCTATATGGGCCCTTATCAACATGACTGTCATTTCTCCTTCCAGACTTCTCTACTCCTCTAAGGTTCCAACCTGGGTGATGGTATTCGAAGACATCACCAAACGAGACTACCAAATGAAATACTCCCAGCTGAACTTGGATGAGGCCAAAATTGTGTACACGAAGCTATCGCGGTGGCACGCTGCTTCCATGTACTTAGCCGACACGGTAAGGTCCTTGAATATAAACTGTTTCAATCCAAACTGCTTTACTTATTAATTTTGCCCACAGCTACCAATCATCACAGAGTTGGACAACAGCCTTGGAAAACTGATGGACAGTGAGTTCAGCAATCTCTGGCTTGGACATATCGCTACCCTGGCCAAGCTGTGCGGCGGATGGCCTGGCTTCGAGTCGTATACGGAACGGTTGGAGAACATGAAGGGGTTCATCCTGACCAAGCTCAAGGAAATCTACCAAGTGAAACCAACCAATCTGTTCAATGTGCTGAACCACGGAGACATGCATTCCAAGAACATGATGTTCAAAATTGAGGAAGGCGTCACCACGGATATTCTACTGGTATTTACAGAAATCGTGATTCATTTTTCGTTGCTTCCAACTAACCAACAATTCTTTTAGCTCGACTACCAAATCAGCTTCTGGGGATCGCCGGCGTGTGATATCATCTACTCGTTGTACAATACGTGCTCGGTAGAAACTAGAGATAATCATCGGGACGAGCTGATCAAGTTTTACCATGACGAGCTTACAGCCACGTTGAACAAATTCGGCTATCTGAAAAAGATGCCAACTCTGCTCGATTTGCATGTAGAAATTGTGAAATGTGGACACCTCGGTAAGATTCTTTATCGCTAACAGTCCTACAAACAAAACTGAATCTCTCAAAATCATTACAGAAACTTTCCTCTGCTGTACGTTCCTTCCCTTCATGATACTGTCATTCGATGAGCTTATGCCAGCCTCCACCGAAAACCCGGAGGAAGGAGTCGAGCTCGACTTCGCCGATAAGGAAAAGATGGAGGGAATCATGCTGAAGGTGTTCCAGCATCCGGCCTATGTTTCTGTCATCCAGCGATACCTGCCTACGCTGCTCCACAAGGGATACCTGGATTTGTGAACAACAATTTGGGCAGGCCTTGTATTGTAAACGTTTCGGCACATCAGGGACACAAGCAGTTGTTTGACCATTGTTTGAAACAAGAAATACATCAGATCAGTATTCGTTAATGGATGTTGCTCATTTTATGGATTCCAGTCTGACAGGTCTTTTGAATGAGTTATGAATTTTTCGCCTGATTATTGATTCCAAAGGATCAAGCCTTATTTATTAGAAAATGGAATCCCATATTAGGCTGCCCCAAAAAAAATCGATGTTCGAAAAGTCAAGGTACTCAACTCTTAAATGAAATATACGCATATTTGAAACATTTTTGTAGAACATTTCGATTTTCTAAAAAAAATGTTTAGAGGTTCCGCCAGAGCAATTTTTAAAAAATTACCCTTTTTCATTAAAATTCTCAAAAAAATATTTTATCAAATATATTAAATCTTTTTTTAGAGAAATGGCCCAAATGAATAGTACGATCAGATAAAACTTTCGGGGTTGAAAATAAATAATAGTACGTGTATGTTTTTAGTCTTCTCACAGAGATTCTTCTACAGAGATGTTCTACAGAGATGCTTTAAATATGTATATCTGTCATTTAAGGGTTGATCACTTTGACTTTCGAACATCGATTTTTTTTGGACAGCCTAATCCTATATTCAAGCCACCATAAAGTTCCCAGAAAGCCCAACATTTCGATTACCAATCAGCCTTGTAGATGTTTTGAGAACCGTCATAAAACCACATACCTTTTATTTTGGTTTTAAGGTTTTTTTTTATCTGTATTAACGAGATTTTTAGCCCTAGGCTAGTTCATCTCGGGACCCATGCTTTACTTCCCTTCCGAAGGAAGAACTCACATTTTGCGAGTTTGTCGGGAGTGGGATTCGATCCCAGGTCCTCGGCATGATAGTCAAGTGTTCTAACCATCACATCAGGTCCGCTCCCATCGGTTTTAAGGTACTAAGAACCTTTTCTAGTCTATTGACCTGTAAAATGTTACTAGGGGAGGGTTCCAAGGAGTTGTAGGAGCCTTTAAGGGCGCTCTGACAGAGACCTGCAAACGTCCAGGTGCCCATTTGAAATCCACTGAGACCTACTAAAACGTCCCTGAGGCGCCCTCCTGAGATTTCGTGGTATTTCTCCTGAAACCTCCTGGGAGCCCTTGGAACGCCTCTGAGACCCCTTGGGCACCTAAGAGACCCTCTGAAACCCCCTAGAACATTTTGACACCTCGTGGTACCTTCAAAAATTCTCTAAAACGCCTCTGAGACCCCATGATGCGCCCTGCAGACCCCCTGGAATCCTCCAGGCATCCACTGAGACCCTCTAAAACACCAATGAGATCCCCTGAAATGCCCTAGCGACTACCTATAATCCCACTGAGACACCTTGAAGCTACCCTGAGTCTTGCCCTGAGATCCTCTCGAACTACCCTGAGAACCTTTTTTACACAGGTGTGATTACTTCGGAGGGTGGTTCTGCTGTGCTAATGCATTTTGTCAGCAGCCTCTAGAAAACACTACAAGCACCGACGAACCGACGTGACAGCTAGAACAAATAAATTCAAATTTGTTGTCCCCGACGCTATGATGAAAAATAGCCGTACACTACCGCCTCCTCTATAACGGTTCGCGTTGTTTTGGTAGCATGATTCCAAAACCCCCGTGTATTCATATAGGAAGAGGTTCGTGTCTGCGCTGATTTGACAGAAGCGTTTGCTCGCTTCGCTGGTCGACCGTTAAATTTAGGGGGGGACAGTTTTGAATCAGCACTGTCACGTCGGTTCGTCGGTGCAAAAAGTTCGACGAGGAAGTGCAGAGCAATATTGGAGAAGGGTGGGCGGTAATGCTGCAGCAAGTAACTCGGTTTAAAACCCCTACACATCCTAGAGCTGAAGTGCGAGAAGGAACACAAGGGCGCCGCCTACAAGAGGCTGGCAGAAGAGGTCCTTGGTGAGGGTGTGCAGGTGAGGGCTCTTACACATGAGGCGACTGTGAAGGTCAAGGACATTGAAGAGATCACCGAAGTGGAAGAGCTCGTCACGGCACTGCGGCAACAGTGCGATGTGCAGGTGGCCGCCGCAGCCGTTAAGCTACGGAAAGGGCCAGCAGGGACACAGATAGCTTTGGTGGGTTGGTGTGTATGTCACCTGACATTCCACGAGCCACCAGAGGTTTGCTTCAGGTGTCTGAAACCAGGACACTAGTCGTGGGACTGCAAAGGCCCCGACAGGCGCAAACTGTGCAGGCGATGCGGCGCTGAAGATCATAAGGCCCAAAGCTGCACGAGTCCACCCATAGCTGCATGATCTGTACCGGGAAATCTTCGAACAACAGACATCCGATGGGTGGTCCAAGGTGTCCGGCCTTCAAGAAAGCCGCAGTGAACAACAAATCACAGTGTAGGTAACGCAGCTGAACCTGAACCACTGTGATGCGGCTCAGCAACTGCTTTGTCAGGCGGTTTCTGAGTAGGAGATGGATATCGCCATCATAGCGGATCCATACCGAGTACCCGCCGGCAACGGCAACTGGGTCGCGGATGGGTCCAGAAAAATGGCGGCGATATGGACGACGGGTAAATACTCCGTCCAGGAGTTGGTGTCTACTACCTATGAGGGCTTCGTGGTCGCCAAAGTAAATGCACCTCCGTGGAGGCCGATCGAGCAGTTCACGCAAATGCTGGACCGCATAACGACTGTGCTAACAGGGCGAAGGCCTGTGGTAATAGCGGGTGACTTTATTGCCTGGGCCGTGGAATGGGGAAGCCGTTTCACGAACAAGTGGGGTCAGATCCTGCTAGAAACACTGGCCAACTTAGATGTCGACTTGGCTAATGTCGGTACCAAGATTACCTATAGTCGAAACGGAGTGGAGTCAATTATTGACGTGACCTTTTGTAGTCCTGGCTTAACAAGTAGTTCGAACTGGAGAGTAGATGATAGCGACACTCACAGCGACCACCTGGCGGTTCGCTACAGTATCGACTACAACAACAGGCAGCGTGTAGAAGAAGAGACGGCTAGGCCAAGGCCAAGCCCTCGCAGGTGCAAGACATCATACTTCGACGAAGCAGTATTTAGGGAGGCGCTCCGCCGTGAGCGAAACCTACTTGGTTTAGACGGCGACGAGCTGGTAGCGGTGCTTTCACGTGCGTGTGATGCGACCATGCCTAGGCGAGTCCACCCTAGAAATGGGAGGCCACCGGCTTACTGGTGGACCGACGCGATTGCGGACCTGCGCCGCGCCTGCCTACGGGTTAGGCGGCGAATGCAGCGAGCACGATCAGAGGAAGAGCGAAACGAACGGCGGGTGGTGTTCGCCGCTGCAAAAGCCGCGCTTAAGACCGAGATAAGAGCAAGCAAAAAGCCCTGCTTTGATGGCTCCTACAGAGCAATCTCCAGAGATGTTGGAGGGGATCATTGGAGGACTTTTTCCGCGTCATGATCCTAGCCCTTGGCCTCCTTTCGTAGGACAGCCAGGGACTGGGGCTGGCGATGAGGAGAGGGTCACCGATGTGGAACTTGCGGGGATAGCTAAGTCCATTAGCGTAGGTAAGGCCCCAGGTCCGGACAGAGTTCCGAACCTGGCCTTAAAAGTAGCTATTGCAGAGGCTCCCGAGATGTTCAGGTCTGCTATGCAGAAATGCCTGGACGAGGGAGTTTTCCCAGAAGCTTGGAAGAGGCAGAGCCTGGTACTATTGCCAAAGGCGGGGAAACCACCCGGAGACCCGTCGGCATATAGACCAATATGCTTGATTGACACGGCTGGGAAGGTGCTCGAAAAGATCATCCTCAATAGAATGTTGCGGTTCACCGAGGACGAAAATGGTCTTTCGAGTAACCAGTACGGCTTCAGGAAGGGGAGGTCCACCGTAGACGCTATCTTGTCGGTTACAAAAACCGCCGAGAAAGCACTCGAGCCTAAGAGGAGGGGAATTCGCTTTTGCGCGGTAGTGACTCTGGATGTAAGGAATGCGTTTAATAGCGCCAGCTGATCTGCTATTGCCGATGCGCTCTTGCGTCTGGGGATACCGGAGTACCTGTACAAAATTCTCGGAAGTTACTTTCAGAATCGTGTACTAGTCTACGACACGGAGGTGGGTCGGAAGTGCTTTCACATAACCTCAGGAGTCCCGCAAGGTTCCATCCTGGGTCCGGTGTTATGGAATGTCGTGTACGACGAGGTGTTGAGGTTATAGTATCCAGTGGGCATGGTGATTGTCGGATTTGCCGACGACATTACGCTCGAAGTCTACGGTGAAACGATCGAGGAGGTAAAGTTGACTACCAACCACTCGATCAAGGTTGTGGAGGCGTGGATGCGGTCCAGGAAACTGGAGCTGGCTCACCACAAGACAGAGGTGACGGTTGTTAACAACCTGAAGTCGGAGCAGCAGATGGAGATCAGTGTAGGAGACTGTACTATCCTGTCAAAGCGCTCCGTCAAACACTTGGGCGTGATGATCGACGATAAGCTTACCACGTCGCCACGTAGCCACGTCGATTATGCCTGTAAAAGAGCCTCCACGGCTATTGCGGCACTGTCCCGGATGATGTCCAATAGCTCTGCGGTGTACGCCAGTAAGCGCAAGCTTCTGGCTAGTGTTGCTACGTCCATACTTAGGTATGGCGGCCCGGCGTGGGGCACCGTGCTAAGTACTGAATGCTACCAACGGAAGCTGGAAAGTACTTACAGGCTTATGTGCCTGAGGGTTGTGAGCGCGTACCGTACCGTGTCACACAACGCTCTCTGCGTCATTACTGGTATGGTGCCTATCAGCATTCTTATCAGTGAGGACATGGAGTACTTCGAAATGCGCTGCACAAGAGGCATACGCAGGACTGCCAGGATGGCCTCTATGGTCAAATGGCAGCGCACGTGGGACAGTTCCACCAAAGGAAGGTGGATCCATAGGTTGATACGTTGATACCGAGGGTAGATAGTTGAATCAATAGGTGCCATGGGGAAGTTACATTCCACCTAACACAGGTCCTTACAGGTCATGGTTGCTTCCGACAGAATCTACACCGTTTCGGGCATGCGAATTCTCCCGAATGCCCAGTGTGCAATGGTTTAGAGGAAACGGTGGAACACGTTTTGTTCGTGTGCCCGCGTTTTCGCACAATGCGTGACCGCATGCTTGCCACATGCGGGGAGGACACAACTCCGGACAACTTGGTCCAGAGGATGTGAAGGGATGAGGTTAGCTGGAATGCCGTTTCAACAGCTATCACCCATATCGTCTGGGAGCTACAGAGGAGGTGGCGCGTGGACTCGGAGAATGGCTAGTCCAGATGCAGTGCAAGAGGTGGTCCAGGGGTTCGAAGTCGGCTTCGTAGATCATACCGGTGCCCGCATGCGGTCGGGATCGACCCTTACAGCGATTAAGTGGCCGCGGAGAGGAAGTCCCGGTAGCGGTGCTGTCGTGGCATCGGTCTACTGGGTTGGATCCGAGCCCGCGGTTGGAACGGGGTCCCCGGCAAGGGTTGGGGTAGGTGGAGACCCTGCTGTCTGCAACCTTCGGGTACATCTGATAGGGCCTGGAGGGTAGTGATACCCTTGTCTTCAGCAGGTCAGATCGGGTTGCACGTGGGTATCAGTTCTTGATGTCTGCAAAGCAGTTGGGCGCAGGTGTGGAGAACGTAAGCACGGAAGACCACGAAAACGACTACGCCAGTGCAGCAAAGGACGGAATTGATCCAACTCCCACGGTGAAGGATAATGATGCCATTCACCAGCTTAAAACTGACAGAGTAACTGGTAAGGATGGTATCGCAGCTGAAATCGTCAAGATGGGCCAGCATAAGTTGGTCACCTATCTGTACCGTTTTTACAGGATCTGGGATACCCAAGAAAAGCGATCGTTTGGAATGTAGGAACCTCTGAGCGATCATCATTTCGAATGCAAAGTATTTATCCCAGATCATCTTGCGTCGTCTGTTACCTAAAACGTATCATTTTGCATCTTGCTAATTACAAAGCAATATCAAACGATTCAAGTATCGTCCCGTCCGTCAACGATCTTGTAACCAACCCTCATTCCCCTGATAACGAAACGGTTGGTACGGATGTCCCCGTTTCATCAATCCTCCAATTCAAAAACTTGTGTCAACCATATTATTCATACGTGGATAATCTGATTACCCATTATTTTTGAATTATCTTTAAACCATTAGTCTGCACAGTGGGCCTAGCCGTTTTAATATTTGTATCATATCATACCTGATATGCTGCAAATATTAATGATGTCAAGAAAATACCACAAGTAATTTTGGTATTTCCAGGATGCTTTGCAGTACCTGCTATTATTATAGATAAGATTAGATTAGATTGGAAATAAAATAGAGCATTTGAAAATGCGGCGTTTCGTGCGCAGAGATTCTAATACTATCTTTTGCTTCAAGCGTATCTCACCGAACTCCAAAAATCAAGTCAATGGATTTCAAATTGACTTACAGAATCAAATGCCCAAAATAGG